>NC_056735.1:1888672995-1888832995 GCF_019279795.1 Protopterus annectens
CCTGGTCATGGATCCGTGTCCCATAGGTTGAAGACAAATGAAGAACAACAACTCAGATGGAACGTTATGGTGAGTACATAACTTTTTCTTGCCCAGTCAGACTTTCCTGGTAAAAAAGATAGCAATAAATAAATAATGAAATTAACTATAACAATGAAAGGGATAGACTAGTGACTGGAAAATTCCTGAAACTATAGATTGCATCAAAACAAAAGTAATGTAACTTTTTTTTTTTTTTTTTTTTTTTAAGAATCTTGACATTTGTACAGGGGAGAAGAAGTATGAAAAGGAAGTACTGATATTTAAGCATTTCAATGATCAAGTTATCCATTTATCCTTGCTTGACATATAGTCTGTAAATATCCCATGAAAGTAACTAATTCTTGTTTTCATTTTACATAATAGCTTTGGTTTAGAGACTAGACCTATTCAAGAGTTGTAGCAGGATTTGCCATTGCCTGTTTGGCTTGAAATTTTAATAAGAGTGCTCTGTTTGCAACACATCACTTCTGACTTTAGTTTAGTGATTATTTTTTCAGCTTCCGTTCCACCCTTTATATACTGCCTTGTTTTCTCTAAGAAGCAAATGCTGGATATCAGGCCACTGAGGCTGCCACATTGTGAGGTTTTGATTGTTTTGTCCTTCACATTGTCTCACCTGATTTCCCTATGAAACAAAAACTCACAAGGTACTGAGGAGCAACAATATGGAACACAAATGTCCAAAATACCAAAGGCAAAAAATTCAAACAATAAACATTTTTTGCAGGGGGGACACCTCCCATGTGGGGGACATGTCCCTACACTACCACACACTTATATCAACTCCATTGTCTACAAACAAGAAGATGGAAATCTCCTAAAATAAAAGAATCACTGCTAACAAATGCATAGAATCCACACTGGCAGTGATTTCCTATGGAAAACAGCCATCTGTGTTCCCTTTTTGCAGTGTCTTGTGATAAAGGCACTTGATGCACAGGGAATTTGATCCACCTATAGAAACATTGCCTCACTCTTCCATGGAATGCTTTATGCAATGATGTCAATGTGAGAAACACATACTTGCTTCCAGGTATAGGCCCCCACATGGATATCTGTCCATGCTTCTTGACTCTACTGGTTGTCTATTACAGGCTCCCTGGTCTCCAGAAAGAAAAACAAATCCTAGATACTGAAATAGGTAGTGCTTTTGCACTTTTGTTGCTAGGACCCATGTTCTTCTTCTGTTAGTGGGGTGCATCATTTTAATAAAAATATAATTTGCTGAGCTGTTAGATTCCAAGTATACCAAAGTAAGAGTCTTTTTAATTTAAATGGGGTGATTGGTGGCCAGACACAGCATCATTTGTGGGACTGTAGAAGGTACTCAGAGGATAGAAGGGATACTGAGAGCAAGAGGTAAAGAAAAAAATCTGGAAAGCAAGTGATAATACACATTAGCAGAAATTAACCAAATAAATTTACAATTCAGCAGGCTGTAATTTTAAAAGAAGGTCGATATACTGCAGGCAAACAGAAATTGGATCACATCATAGAATGATAAGCATGTGGTGATATTTCTATTCTGAGCTCAGAATAGGCAGTGACTGTAAAGGAATTGGGGAGTGGTGATATTTATCTAGCAAGATACAAAATGCGCTGCGGTTGCATGATGGTGAAGAGAAGGAAGGATGGACAGATTATGATTTTGTACTGGGACTGATAGTGAAGCAGGAGATTACTGCCAGATATAGGAAAGAATGATGATGCCAGGCTTTGAAGCAGGATTACTAGACGTGCAAGGAGGGACTTCACAGCCACTGGTAATCTTGATATTTCATAGGCAAAATGGCAGGCTTCGCATGCTTGCACTGGAAAATAAAATAAAATGTGATATAAGTCTAATGCACCACACTGTACTGGAAAAGCTATAAGAAAATATGCACCACATACCTCTCAACTGTTCAGAATTTTGCAGAATGTCCAGATTTTTCCCACAAATATTTCATATATTCCTCATAAAATATGTGGTTTTCTGGCAAATCACAGAGGATTGAAGTAATTAAATAATGGCATATATTTGACTTTCAGACTTCATATCCTTCAGAAAATGCAAGCTAGCACAAATCCTGTTATTCTAGCAGCTTTTGAAGTTTACAAGAGCAATATTTAAAACCTGTCCCACTTTTTGGACCTTTGTCCCCACATTATTTTAGGTTTTGTCCAGATTTCTTGCATTAAGAATTTGAGAGGTATGATGTACCATACTGACAAAGGGTAAGAAAGACAGTTAATATGGAAGGGCAAAGGGGAGGTGAGGACATGAAAGCTGAGAGGTGGAGAATGTTTTCTCTGTATGTGATCAGTTGTAAATTCGTCAAGTTTAAGCTTATAAGTTTTTATCCCCAATTTGGAATTAACTAATCACTTTTTTTACATAGAAAATCATTGCCTCTGTGGATTACAGTTATGCACAGACACTGATTCAAAGTACTAGGCCTTTTTGTTCTCCATTGTTGTGCATCGGTAGGGTAGATACACACATACACACACACACACACACACACACATATATATATATATATATATATATATACATGTGTGTGTGTGTGTGTGTGTGTGTGTGTGTGTGTGTGTGTGTGTGTATATATACATATATAAATATATATATATATATATATATATATATATATATATATATACTAGCTGTACCCGGCCACGCGTTGCTGTGGCTCAGTCTGGTTAAATGGAAAAGAAAGAAAAGAGAAAGTGCACGTTTCTAATATGTTTAATTTCACAATGCTTGTGGGTATACAATATTTGTGTTGTTCCATTGTCTGTGCAGATATAGAGATTGTCTGGTTTGCCGACTCTAGAACACGCAACATATAATTGTCCATGTGAGAAGCAATCCATGTGTAGATCTAAACCACACAATTCACTCGAATTGTGCGGTTCATCCCAAACAATAAGTTTGCATTTCTGCAGTACTTTTCCCATGCCGGATGCTTTGGAAATGTTGCACATGGGAGTTTCAATGAATTGCATGTTCAATGGCAATTTCAAAGTGGAATGAGCAGTTCTTCCACCTGGTTGCAATGTTGCAGCTATTCCGGATGACGCAAGAGCTAAGGCTATGCCATTCTGGGATTGAATTGCTGCCAGAATCAATCTAATTAGGAATGTTTTACCAGTTCCTCCTGGCGCATCTAAGAAGAAGATTTCTCCAACCCCGTTATTGACAGTTTGCATTATTTGATCGTAAATCGTAAATGGATCGTAAATCGGAAACATTGAAATGGAATCGTAAAATATTTAGTATAACGTGTGTTGCTTTTACGTCCAACAGATGGCGGTGTTTTTCAAAAAAAGCATGTTTTTACCTGTCACAGGTGTGACATCTATATAAGAGTAGGTATATAAAAACATGCGCGTATTCGAATGCAACGTGTGACATCTATATAATAGTAGGTATATAAAAACACGCTCGTATTCTAATGCAGCATTGTGTGAAAATTTGAAAGCAATCGGTGAAGAACTTTTGGAGATTTAAGATTTTGAACAAACGAACATTTACATTTTTATTTTTATATATATATATATATATATATATATATATACATACACACACACACACACACACACACACACACACACACACACACACACACACACACACACACACACACACACACACACACAAAGTACATATATGGGTCTACTTGAGTAGACCAAATTTTCACTCATCCGAATTTTATTTTACTGAGATGACAACACTGAACTGCCGCTAAATCGAAACTACACACTACTGAACTTTTTAACTGGGAAATGAGACACTTTGCCAACATGGTGAAATTTGCCCTTTTCCCCACTGTAGTGCGATCCCAAAGTTGGTATATTTAGTTGGGGGGTGGGGGTGTAGCCCCCTACCCAGTTGGGTTTGACATAGTGCAGTGTATGTTCAGTTTTATTGTTGGCCAAGTGTGTCGTTTCCCAGTTAAAAATTTCAGTAGTGTGTAGTTTTGGTTTAGTGACAGTTAGTGTTGTCATCTCTGTAAAATAAAATTCGGGTAAGTGTAATTAAGGGGGAATATGGGGGGACAAAGCACCCACATAAGTGGTTCAAGAAAATTGTACCCCTGCAAAAATTGCTTTTTTATCTGTTTCATTGACTTCAAGCTTTGACTGGCTTGTTTCCTCTAGTTAACGTTTATTTGAACTGAGTCTCAATGAAATGATAGTAGTGAGGGCATTTCATAACTGACCTAAGAAAATAGCATTTCACGATGAATTAACGGCTGAAAATGCATTGTCAGAGGCTGTTGATGTAGCGTATGTTAACACGGAGTTAAAGGATGGCTAACACAGATGGAAGGCATCACAGGCAGATGTTAGACTACAGGTCTTCTGTCAACATTTTCATTACTTTTATATCTATTATTTGCATATCACACTCATCCAACTAGTCATTAAATTGTCACAATACTGCATTCCTCATTTTTCCAGTTTACAAGAAATAGCAAACCTCACTGGTCCTGTATATGGCTGCTACTAGAAGTCTCTTTAATTGCAATAAACATTCAGTTAGGAGCATGTGCAAGAAAAGCAGATGAAAGTTTCATAGCTGGCAACATATCAAGTATCTTTTACCCGGGGATCTGCAGAACTTTCTGTAAGTAGATGTATCCTTATAGGTAAATAAATAAATGCATTCTCTATTTATTTTACATGTACCTTGTTTAGTTAAATGCTACAAGTTCTTGAGAGTGAGAATAATAAACTGGTATTTAAATATGTGTGATAACTTCCTTGTGAGATACAGAAATAGTTTAGGTAGGTCAAGCAGTAATTATGTACCATCAGACACTGTGCTCACGTTTTTGAAACTCATTTGCTGCCACTGTGGATGAGCTCTGCTATGCTGTGGACTGTAAACAATAACAGCTGAGCAGCTTTTGTAAGTATCAGTCATCTAAGTAATACAGTCATTGCAGGTACTGTAAAGAGATGAAACTAAAAAAAAAAAAGTGTTATGCAATCCTGGGTCTGACGGAGCATTCTGTTTCTGTCATTTATAATGCTGCCCTACATTCCTTGTGCCTGAAGCTACTTTTAAAGTTAAAGACATTGAAAAACATATCCCTGTGAAAGACAATTTCCTAATAAAGTATGCTTTAAGCCTCTGGAAAGTAAAAGACATGCTGTAGGAGATGCTCAGAAAATAACTGATAGTGTGTTTCCTCTAAAATATGCATAACTATTTGATGTCAGAGCACATATTTAATATGTAAGTAGTTAAGAAAGTGCCACATACTGAATTACAGGATAGAAAGACATTGTAAACAAGCATGAAGGTCCAGTGAGTGATCAACGAATACTTGGGATTTGTATTAATTTGCAAGAAACAACAGGAAGCCGAATGTGTGACTGAGAGAGTCTAAGACCCAGAATTGCATCATGTGTGATATAACTTTTGACTAAACAGAAATTCCATTGGCCACCAGTTTTGTTTTTAGTTATTTTAAGAAATGTCAATGGGAAGGTCTCATATTAGTGTACTTCTAACAAAGGAAATGCATAACCCTAGTCAAAGTTCAGAAAAGTTCCACAACCACAGCAAAATCTTAGTCACTGCTATTGTATACTTCCCAGTCCAAAGAATAATTATCATACAGTACTAAAATGGAACAGTATTTATTACATTCTATAATACAGGGAAAAAATTACACTTTATCTTGCAACCACAAAAAACTCATCAGAAATATGTATTAGCTACAGGTTACTTACATTTCCTTGGCAATAAATGGAAACTTTACTGCTATTTCATAAATGCATCATAACACAGACTGAAGCAACCTGTGTGATAATGACACAGGATCTACCTGCAAGTATTGTCAGAGATCATCTCTGTAAATGGTTTAAAGAAATATGCCTTTTTGTGTTCTTTTCAGTTAAGGTAGCAAACATAAAAATAAAACAGTACACAAACCTTTTAACACATTGCAAAGGATGTATTTCCTAATAATAATAATGGAGTTTACTGAGCATTGTCGCCTCACAGCAAGAGGTTCTCCTGTTTGATTCTTGGCTGGAGCGCCTTCTGTGTAGAGTCTACATATCCTTACCGTGGTTGAGTGGAGTTCGAAAGACATGCGTGAATGGGCATGCCTTCGTTGAAGGTTAGGCATCGGGCTGGCACCTTGGCACTGTAAAAATCTACTGCCAATCATTAGCGGACCGGAGTTCCGCTGTGGCGACCCCTAACTGGGAAAAGCCGAAAGAAGAACAACTGACAAGAAAAGCGTGATAATATTATCAGAACTTGCTTCTGTGTAGCATTCTGTATTGATAACAGGAAGTTCTGAAAACAATGTGATTTTTAAAACTTTATTATTTTGTGTACTGAGAAGCAGAATATATACTTCCATACTACCAAGTTCTGTTGAAATGCATTTTTTCTAGATTGTGTCTGACACTAAAAAAGGCCTTAACAGAATTGTACATCTTTTTTTATCATGGTTCATAAATAAGTGATGTTAAAGGCTGCTGGCACCTCAAGGAAATGTGAAAAACAGTTCAGAAGAGGCAAGCATGGATTTATAAGTTTGACTGCAGACAAAGGCCCGGTGGTTGAATGACAAAGTTTTGCTACAATTTGCTTTCAGAAAAAGAGACATCTGCAGTCAGAGTATGCCATAGCTCAGATGAGCAGTTAATAATTATATTACATTTACTGATACTAGTACAAGGAAAATAAATGGAGTTTAGCCTTCACAAAAAATAAAATGTTTTTCAAAAACCATGTTGATCATGATTTTTGCACTCAACTTGGTTTTCAAAGAAACTGCCATTGACCATCTGCCATGATTCTCTTGCATTCCATCTATACATCCTATAGTGTCCTTCCCCATATTTAGTATCAAACAAACCTGTGTTAATGATATTCTTTCCACTACAATTTATTTAAAGTGTGTCAGCTTTTCCCTGTTTTAACTTAAAATAGTATTTTTTATTTTCCTGGTAAAGGTACTTGCATGAACTTTGGCTTTCCTCATTCAAAATACACCAGCTAGGGAAATAAATGTCACTAAATATTTCATATTGTCTCACAGCTCCTCGGGTGTATCCCTTCACTCTTCAGCTTGTTATCATCTACTGCAGAAAGAGAGATGGTGTTTTTAAAACAGATATACATGAGACAATACTCACATATATGAGCTTGATCATTGCCTGTAGTGAAATAATATTTGAGGTACCTTATTTAAAGGCTATTAAAGGATTTTATCCATGTAATGAGTACTCATTAAATGAGCAACTACACTGTTATCACTTACTGTGTCTCTATGTGTAGGGCTTTACTGAATAGTAAAGCATTAGATGTTATGTTGTCCTATCTCGCCTTCATTCTTACATGGATCGGCTCTGACTCATCCGAATACACAGCTGGAAGTCTCAAACTTGGCTTTTGACAGGTAGGTATCCCATGATGCAGTGGTGCAACTCTCCAGATCTCGTTTGCTGCTTTACGAGGTTGGATGTGCTCTTCTTGGCTTTGGCTACGTTTTGTCTTTTTTTTTATTTTATTAGGTAAAATTTCTAGTAGTTTTGCATTTATAGTGTTTCCTAGTGTATTTAAATAGATTAAGCATGTAGCTACTCTTATCTCCTTCTGTGGTTTGTGCTGCTTTTGGTCATCATTTTTTTGCAGGCCTTGTTGTATCCCATAGTTATTGTAGTGGTGTGCTGTTTATTTTCCCTTTTTCTATAGTTGGTATCTGGTAGTAGTTGATATTTAGCTTGTTTAAGTTAGAGAGCTAATCGCCCGTTTTAGTTAGAGGGCTGGTAGTTTAATAGTTAGTGTGTGTTATCCCTAGTATCTAGGTCCTTTTCAGTTAGAGGCCCTAGTGCTATCCTTATCAAATTTCTATTGTGATATTTTCTTAGATGTAGAATGTTTATTAGGTTAGAGTGCTAATTTGCCTTTTCTTAGAAGTGCAGTGTTCTTTAGTTTAGAGTGTGTGGTCTTTCACAGTTTGGAAAGTCGCGTTTTGTTTGTTGCGTCTCTTTTATCATGTCTAAAGACTCTAGAGAGAGAGAGAGCATAAGCCTTTGGGCTTTAAAAAATGTCAAAAGTGCACACAAAAGATGTCAATTACTGATGGACATGTCATTTGCATTTACTGTCTACGGGCTATTCATTTGCAGGAGGATTGTACTTTCTGTCACTCCTTTAGTGCTAGTGTTACAGGAAAGAAGAAACAAGTTGATTCTCAAGGGGCTCTTAAAGCCAACCTTTGAGGAAGCTGTATAGAGTGCTTCTTCTTCTTCTTCATTCTCTTCTTCTTCTTCAAAGAGGGACAGACCTTCTAAAAGACCATCACCTGTTTCTACAACTCAGTCGAGGACCTTGGAGCTGAAGAGCCAGGCTTGTCAATGATAATAACCTCCAACAGTTCCGAGGGCTGTGGAGCCAAGGAGGTAGGTGTCTTAGAAATTTTAGATAATTTTTATCTAAAATTTCTAAGACACCTACCTCCTCGGCTCCACAGCCCTCGGAACCATTGGAGGTTATTATCATCGACAAAGCTGGTTTTTCAGTTCCAAGGAACTCGGAGCCGCAAGATGCCGTGTCTCGGAGCCAGTCCATTGACATTTCACCAGTCTCCCTTAAGCTGAAAATCCAAGTCGATAACTTAGAAAATGAAAAACGAGTACACCAATAAGTGCCGTCACTCCGTTGTAACCAAATAGCTGGCAAGGACACTGCGATAGATAAAATCTTCACTTTAATGAGACTGATTAAAACTGAAAACAGCAATTGCTGTAAATGTACAAACGAAAACCAGTTGATATACAACCCAAAAGTCAGTTAAGCGCTTTCACCCAGCATTATCCGGGCTTCATCAGAACTGAACCATTAGTTCACAACAAGCAATTTAAAACTTTTTTGGCGCCCAAAAAACAACAAAATTTAAAGGTGCAGAAGTATTATTAAGGATACAATTGCTGGACAACTGAATAAATATAAGTGTGTTTGTGATATAATTGATCACAATACCCCAATGTTACAGATAATATCAATTAGACAAATACATGAACTGGATGAATATATTACATATAATATGTATAATAAATGTATAAAAATAATTATTTAAATTTTTTTAAAATTGCCTACTGTCTGTAAATATATACTACTATTATACAATAATTATATTATATTATATAATGTTATGAGAATAATGAAAAATAATAAAAAGTATGAACATGTAAAAAATTGATTCACCTATCTGTCAAACGTTTTGTAAACATGGCATAAATACACAAAAAATAAATACACAAAAAATGAATGATACTTGATACGTATTCACCATACCTTACCATAATAAATGTTATAAAAGTTGTAAATATTATAAAATTTATTCAAATTAATATGTAATTGTATGATTTAATGAAATAACAATGGTTTGATTGATATATAGCCGTTTAAGCCTGGTGGTGTGGTGGCATCCAAATATATTTGCCACCAAATTTCTTTATAGCTGAGCAAACTTTTAAAATCCCCTCCTTTGGGATCATAATTAATTACTTCAAGTATAATGAATTTAAAACAATGGTTATCCCCTTCCCCGTCTATATGTCTATAAAGTGCGATGTTGTTGTCCTTGGTTCTTATGCTATATATATGGTCATAGATCCTTTTCTTTACATTTCTTTCCGTTTTGCCTACATAAAAGCTTGAACCAATAGTCTCAGGTAGTAAATCAAAGACATTTCCATTAGGTAAATACATTGGCTACAAATTGAAACCTATATATGATTATGTCCCACATATGGTCAAAGATTCCTGGGTATTTTTAAAGAATTTTCCTATAGATTTGAAATATGATAATATTACATTTCTTACCATAGATGTAATAGACCTATTTTCGTGCATCCCTAAAGAACAAGGACTTGAAGCCTTTAGTGCAAGTATGTATAAGTATTCCAAACTTGAATGGGATGAAATTAGATTATTGGAAGAAATGATGGCTTTAGTATTAGAAAATAATTATATATATTTTGAAGGTGAACACTTCAAACAAACAAAAGGAGTAGCGATGGGAGCCGCTTGTGCTCCCATCTATGCTAATTTGGTAATGCTTCATTGGGAGGATACCGTACTCTTCACTAGTGACTTTTTTAAGTATGTAAAATATTACTCCAGATTTCTGGATGACATATATATATTATGGGATGCTGATTTTAACACCATGGAATTTTTTATTGAATTTTTGAATAGTAGCAGTGCATATTTAAAATTCACATATTCACATAACAACAAGGGATTACCTTACTTAGATACTTTTATTCAATATCAGTCTGGTGTATTCACTTCATCTATACACAGAAAAGAAACTTTTTCCAATAATTATTTACAGTATACTAGTTGTCATCCAGAGAAATTGAAAAACAATATAGTCAAAGGTCAGTGTGTTCGTGCTTCCCGCATGACATCTGACAATGACTCATTATATTCTGAATTAAAGTTTATAAAGGAGTTATTTACACAGAGAGGTTATCCCATTGTTATGATGGATTCCACTATCCAATACATATTACAACATAGGAATACTAGATATTTTCCTTTATTAGGGAGCAACCACAAGCCTGCACTTCAAGAGACTCACACACTTTGTGATTGCGACCGCAATGAGATAACAGTCTTGATTCCTTTCACAGAACGTATATTTTACAGTTTAACCTAGCTGCTAGTTACATCAAAAAGATTTTAAACCATTTTTGGTATATTATTTCTAAAGATTCCCAACTTTGTAAAGTATTGGGAGTTAAACCACAGTTCACATACAAAATGGGAACTAATATAAAACAGCTAGTGGAAAGTAGAACTAAGGGAAGGAATAATAATAATAAAAAAATCAATCACTGGTACGAATCCCAAATGTGGTACCTGCAATCAATGTAAATATATGTCTGAAGAAAACATCATTTATTTGAAAAATGGACATAAAAGTTGTGTAAAAAGAAAGGCAGGAAATTGCAACACCAAGATGGTAATTTATTTAAGCATTTGCCAACAATGTTCAAGCTTTTATGTAGGCAAAACGGAAAGAAATGTAAAGAAAAGGATCTATAACCGTATATATAGCATAAGAACCAAGGACAACAACAACGCACTTTATAGACATATAGACAGGGAAGGGGATAACCATTGTTTTAAATTCATTATACTTGAAGTAATTAATTATGATCCCAAAGGAGGGGATTTTAAAAGTTTGCTCAGCTATAAAGAAATTTGGTGGCAAATATATTTGGATGCCACCACACCACCAGGCTTAAACGACTATATATCAATCAAACCATTGTTATTTCATTAAATCACGCAATTACATATTCATTTGAATAAATTTTATAATATTTACAACTTTTATAACAGTTATTATGGTAAGGTATGGTGAATACGTATCAAGTATCAGCTAGGATTGTATTCATTCATTTTTTGTGTATTTATTTTCTGTGTATTTATGCCATGTTTATGAAACGTTTGACAGATAGGTGAATCAATTTTTTTACATGTTCATATATTTCTATATATATATTTATATATTTAAATATTCAATTATTTATTATATTTTTATACTTTTTATTATTTTTTCATTATTCTCATAACATTATATGAGATACAATATAATATAATATAATTATTGTATAATAGTAGTATATATTTACAGACAGTAGGCAATTTTAAAAAATTTTAAATAATTAATTATTTTTATAGATTTATTATACATATTATATGTAATATATTCATCCAGTTCATGCATTTGTCTAATTGATATTATCTGTAACATTGGGGTATTGTGATCAATTATATCACAAATACACTTATATTTATTCAGTTGTCCAGCAATTGTATCCTTAATAATACTTCTGCGCCTTTAAATTTTGTTGTTTTTTGGGTGCCAAAAAAGTTTTAAATTGCTTGTTGTGAACTAACGGTTCAGTTCTGATGAAGCCCGGATAATGCCGGGTGAAAGCGCTTAATTGACTTTTGTGTTGTATATCAACTGGTTTTCGTTTGTACATTTACAGCAATTGCTGTTTTCAGTTTTAATCAGTCTCATTAAAGTGAAGATTTTATCTATCGTAGTGTCCTTGCCAGCTGTTATTTGGTTACAACGGAGTGACGGCACTTATTGGTGTACTCATTTTTCAGTCTCCCCTAAGCTGAGATCTCCCATTTTGGAGTGGTCTTGTTCTCCTTCTCTATCCTCCAGGTCCACTAGGACCCTATCTGATGATGATGTGGAGTGGGTGGTGCGCAGACTCTTGAAGTCGCCAGCACTAGCCAAATTGTTCTTGGCTCCAACCCATCAGGTCTTGGAGCCTTCTAAAGCCATTACATCCACAGTTGTTCATCCTCCGAGCCAAGCTTGACCCTCAGAGCTGGAGTGCCTGGTACCACTTACTGTAGAACCATCGGTTCCGGGACCCCCTTCGATGATCACAGAGCCGACATCTGCTCTGACTCTCTCAGTGCTGTCCAGAGTGTCTGGGAACTGAGGTTCTCCGGCCGGCCTCCAGGGAGACGCTCAGGCCCGAACTTCTTCAGTGCCGAGTCTACCCCTTGGAGGATCAGCTCGGGTGAGCTTGGCTCCTATGTCAGCCTTGGAGTTGATCTCCCTGGGTCCAGGGGTGTCCTCTGTCTCCTCAGAGCTGGGGACATCTTCGGAGCCGGTGGGGTCTGCTTTCAAGCTGATGAGGACTGTGCTGTCTACCACTACAGCTTTACATAAGGATACCAGCATTCGTCCCCCTAAGGCACTGGCTACTGTCTTGGCACCACCCCATCTACAAGACAGCAGAGATCCAGAGCCTCAGGATCCCCCACTGGGTGAACCCTTTTCTTCTGAGGCCTCCCCAGAATACCCTCCTGAGGAGCCCCTTCAGAAAAGAACAGGCAAGAGGAAGCATATAGACTCTGTGGATGAGTCTGTCACTTCAGACACTGGCCTTGAGGAGTCAGAAGGGTCCCCACAGTTGTCCGACAATATCTCATTTGCAGATATCCTAGAGATCCTAAAACAGAGAGGTGGCTGAGAGGCGGCTGGAAGACCATCATTTCTTCTGATGAAGAGTCAGTGTACCTGATGGCCTTTGGATTTCAACCTTCAACCTCCTGGGTGTCTCCACTTTTCGACAAACTAATGGACTTGGCCAGCTGAAAGGCATGGGAGTCACCTGACACAATGGAACCAGTACCTCAGAGGCCAAACAAGTTTTTGTCAGCACCTACCGGAAAGGATTTTCTCACAAAGGGTTTACCTGTAGATGCTATGGTGGTGGCAGCAGCCACCAAGAAGGAACTCTCAGAGACATCCTCATCTGTCCATCCTCTGAACAAAGATTCTCGAACGATGGACAGATACGGGAGGCATGTCTTTTCTTTACCGACTTTTACACTCCGATCGCTGAGCTACCTAACTCACTTTACAAGGCTACAAAGAGATCTCCTGAAAGAGCTAGGAGATACTCTACAAGGTACATTAGCTGCGGGGTTGAATGAGAAGGTCTATTCCCAGCTATCCACCTTAAATTCCATAGTCAACTCCTCCATGAGGCTGACATCTTACACAGTGGATGGAGTGAGCAGGGCAGCGAGTTCAGGAGTTTCCCTAAGGAGACACTCCTGGATGCACTTGTGCAATTTTGCAGAGCCCTTTAAATCTACCTTTACTAATGTCCCCTTTGATGGTTCCTCACTCTTTGGACCCAAAGTAAAGGACACACTCACCAGATGCGAGCAGGAAGGGAAAACTCTCTCTGCCATTAGGGTATGTTTTTACATACTATCAAGACCTTATCCTACAGGTCAGAAGAGTGGGAAAATGTGGTTCAAAAGATCCCAGGGAGCTTTCCAAGATGCACGAGGTGAATCCCTCCCCAGGGGCAGAGGGGGAGATAACAATGTTAGATGTTGTCCTAGAGGCAGAGAGGGTCCGCAAAACCAGGGTGACAGTGATTACTTTTGTGGATGTTCCTATTAGCGCTCCTGAAAGGAGGCCTGACTGCTCTACTCTGGAGGCAGTCGGTGGATGTTTGTCTTTGTAAACAGAAGCCTGGCAAAGTATCACAAGAGACAAGTGGGTACTAAGAATAATATCCAGAGGATATTCCATTCCCTTTTGCCTTTGCCACCCTGTCCCACAAATTATAATAATCCCGGATGTTCCACCCAATCTAAGGGAACAAGCAACTATAAAAATTCAAAAGTTGCTGGACAAAACAGTCATCCAAGAAGTCCCCGCAGACCAAACAGGATTTGGAACTTACTCAAGATTCCTTTTGGTGCCAAAAAGAACAGGGGACTGGAGACCCATATTAGACCTAAGCAAGTTAAATGAATCTTTCAAGAAGTCAAAGTTCTGAATGGTGGCACTGCAGTCAATACTTCCCTTCTTAGGGAAAGATGATTGGATGTGCTCAATAGACCTCCAAGATGTGTACTACCACATAAAAATGGACAGAGCATCAAGGAGTCATTTACGCTTCTGGCTGGGAGCCAATCATTATCAGTTCTGAGCTCTGCCCTTTGGTCTCACTACAGCCCCCAGAGTGTTCAACAAATATAGGGCAGTAGTCACAGCTCACTTGAGGCATCTGGGATTCCAAGTGTTTCTGTATCTCGACGACTGGTTCCTAACTGTCACCACCAAGCATCTACTCCAGCAAGCCAGGGATGTGACTTTGGAAATTTGTGCTCAGTTAGGCACAACAGTCAACTTACAAAAATCTGCCTTGCTGCCCTGTCAACATATTACCTTCATAGGCACATATCTAGACACTGTTTCCCTGATGGAACTTTTCCAGCAGACAGAATTTCAGCCCTCAGGCAACAGGTACTTCACCTTCTTCCCAAGCACAAGGTAAAAGCAAAGGTAGTTCTGGAACTTTTAGGAACAATGGCTTCCAACATAACACTAGTTCCCCTCACCAGAATGCACATGAGAATCCTTCAATGGCTTTTGTTCTCCCACTTCAAGAGCTTCCTATGTCTCACCTCATGAGAATAACGGATTTATGCAAAAAGGACTTATGGTGGCGGGCCCTGTCCAGCCATGTGACCATTGGGAGAGCCTTTGTTCCTCGACAACCAGTTGCTACAGTGACCACGGACACTTCCCAGATAGGGTGGGGGCATTATCTGGGAAGAATGGTCCAAGGTATATGGCAGGAACATGAGGTCCACTTGCACATAAATGTCCTAGAGATGAGAGCAGTGCTTCTGGAGTTGCAAGCACTCTGCGACTCTCTTCCTCTAGGGACAATTGCTATACAGTCAGACAATATGTCGATGGTTTGGTACATAAACAAGCAAGGGGGAACCAAATCTTATCCTCTCTGTCATGAGGCCCTGAGAGTTTGGCAATGGGCAATTTCTTCCCGGTGCTTTCTAGTAGCAACTCACATCCCGGGGAAGTCCAATGTGATAGCAGACAAGCTGAGCAGGGCAATTCTGATGCCTCACAAGTGGTTTCTGAACCAGAACATAGCGAAAAAGATTTTCCAGAAATGGGGTCAGCCTTGCTGCGATCCTTTCACCACTCCCATGAATGCCAAGTGCAGCAACCTCTTTAACCTAATTCCCCTAATGGGGAAGACACCGACTGAAGCAGTTGTACATGATTGGCCCTCGGGACTGCTTTATGCTTTTCCTCCGTTTCCCCTCATACCCAGAGTCATTCGGAAAGCACAGTCCTAGGGAAGCAGGATGATTCTCATTGCCCCATACTGGCCTCATCAGATTTGGTTCCCCTTCCTTTGGCCTCATCTTCTGGAGAAACCTTGGACTCTGGACCTGCTGACAAATATGTCAGGCTCACTTCACCCTTCTGTCCACACCCTCAGCTTAACAGCATGGCTACTCCACTTCCCAATTTAGTCAGGCTTCAAAATTTCACTCCAGCAGTTAAACACATATTGATGTCCTCTCATAAAGCTTCTACTAAAAGACTATATTCTAGTAAATGGAAAAGATTTTCTCTCTGGGCTCAAAACCTTTTTCTGCGCCTATTCAATCCATTCTAGAATTCATGGTCGAACTCTTCCATCAAGGTTCGGCTGCAGCAACCATTAGAGTACAGCTGGCTGCAATTTCAAATTTCCACATTGGCGACCCTTCTTCTAACTTAATGTCACCCAGGTTGTGTAAAGCATTTTTAAAAGCCACCTCCTTACTGAGACCTCCTTTTGAGGAACGCCTTCCCCCTTGGGATTTAAATTTTGTCCTATCTGAACTTACATTACCACCATTTGAACCTTCTTCATCTTCGGACCTCAAATTTATTCCCTGAAAGACCATTTTTCTGGTTGCTGTGACATCTGCTAGAAGGGTCTCAGAGTTAGAAGTGTTATCTATCAAACTGCCATATCTGATTTTTCACAAGGACAGGGTATCATTATGAACTAATCTATCCTTTATACCTAAGGTCTGCTCTCAAGCCAATATTAATCAATCCATTGAACTTCCAGTGTTCTTCCCTAACTACAGCAACAAAGCAGAATATAAACTCCATCAGTTGGACATGCACAGACAACTCAGATTCTATTTGCATAGGACAAATGATTTCAGGAAATCTGACCAGTTATTCTCTCCTTTTCTGAGGCAAAAAAGGGTATGCTAGTTTGTAAAGTTACCCTTTTAAACTGGCTCTCGAATTGTATCATCTTTATCAATACCTCCAATAACAGAGAGCCACCATTCAAAGTCAGGGGTCATTCAACTAGAGCACTAGCTATGTCATCTGCTTTTCAGGCCAGAATTTCTATGGACAGCATTTGTGTGCAGCTACGTGGGCCAGTCCTCATACATTTATCACTCATTACATTTGGATTTGGCCTCCAGGGACAGAGCCTCCTTTGGGTCCTCTGTGCTTAAAGGTGTACTCTCATGAGCCACCCGGGGAAAAGGTGCTAGGGATGCTGTCCCATCCATATAAGAATAAAGGCGAGATAGGACAACATTACACAAGCCTACCATTGTATTTTTTGTAGTTTGCTTATGTTTTTTGCTGTAAATGTTTTCTTACTTCATGTAATTGGAGCTTTTCTCCCCGGGCCTCTACTGAAAACGGATATATGTCCAGCTAGACTAGCCCGGTCAACAAATGTAAAATAAAAATAAATAAAAATAAATAAAGAAGTTATGTACTCAACATAATGTTCCATGTTTGTTGTCCATCTCACCATTCATTCTTATTAACCCTACCTCCTTCCTCCATCCAAGGACTCCTAGAGGACCTGGTGGTTATCTTTACTCCTTTCAGGAGTTCCTTGATTCAGTTTGTTTCTCTTGGGGGTCCTAGATATATATATATATATATATATATATATATATATATATATATATATATATATATATATATTTACTTATGTTACTCAGCAGCAAACAAGATCTGGAGAGTTGCACCACTGCATCATGGGATACCTACCTGCCACAAGCCAAGTTTGAGACTTCCAGCTGTGTATTCTGCTGAGTCGGAACCGAGGATCGGCTCCAAACCCATCCATGTAAGAATGAACGGCGAGATGGACAGCAAACATGGAACATTATGGTGAGTACATAACTTCTTTTTTTGTGAAATGACAACAATACCTCTCAACTGTTTGGATTTTTGCAAAATGTCCATATTTTTGCCTCTTGTTTTTGGTCTGTCCCTAATACAATTTGTGGTTTTATGGCAAATCACTGAGGATTGATGCCACTAAACAACAACAGATTTGAGTTTCAGACATCATATTCTTCAGAAAATGCATGTTAATACAAAGCCTTTTAGTATATCAAATTTCTAAATTTATAACATTAATATTTAACAGTTGTCCCTATTTTAGGGTCTTTGTTCTGATGTTATTTTTGACTCTGTCCAAATGTCCTTCATATACAGATTGAGAGGTGTGCAATCAACCAAAAATGTTTCACAAAGTGTTTGGACACTGAAAGAATTCCTGAGTGGGGTGGTGGTGTTAAAATCCCAAACCCACCTATATAATGAGGGAAATACTATAGCCTTCTCTCATCTAGCTGTACCCACCCCAAGGTCATAGCATATCTAGATTGATAACATTTATGTGGGGAATTTCACTGGTATTCAAACTTCAACTCAAGTATTTGTCATGCTCTCATGAGTATAGTTATGGTTGCAAATCCCTCCCACAACCTTACTGAGAACAAACGTGTCTGTGGAGGAAGACTGTTGTTAATAGCCTTCTTGGAATGTCTAAACAATGTAAGGTGATACCCATGCAATGGTGAGTAACCATCTACTGCATTGTGTGCTACCTAACAGTTTTGCTTATACAGAACAGTAAGAATGTAGAACACAGTGGCCTTTAAAAATGGGTGAAAGCCTTGTTCTGTTTTATCCAAAAAAATATATCATCTATGCAGCAAAGATAGGCCTGCTGGCATTAGCTTATGTATGGTCTATAAAGTCAAAAGGACATGGAAATGCCCCCAAGTGCAGTGGTTCTTGAGCTTACAATTCGTGCAAGCAGACATTTTCTCAAAGTTAGGCTAACTGATAAAGTTACTCTACCTTTATTATTTTTTTGGAGACAAGGAAAATACATTTTAGTATCAAAATAATTCTGTGCACATCGGTTGCCTTACAGCCCATACTTGAAGTAATAAAGCTGCATGAAAGAACAATATGTTATTTTATTGGATAATACCTTAGTCTGAACTTGTTTCTCACTGTCACCCTTGATAAAAAAATAATATTTATAAACTGTGTATCTATAATGCTTATTGTGTTCCTTTTCTATTAATTAAATAATTATCTTAACCATAGGATAAAGTTGTTCTGTCTTTCTAAGAATCAGTATTCATTTTACAGAGGTATTTTTGAGCAGTTAATATAGCTGGATCACTGCCTAGCATTGTCAGTGAGCTATCAGAAACCCCTATAAGCTTGTACCACCTGGAAATAGGTTATACCCCCTTTATCAGTTGCCTGGCCACTAGTACTATTACTTACCACCTAGTAAATAGTGATCCAGTGTTGTCCATCTTCTTCTGAGTCAGCAAATGGAACTTGTATCCATCTAGGATCTGGCCTCAGAACCTTCAAACCGTCAGATCCAGGACTGTGATTCCTCCCCTACCTATAATTCCCTTACCATCCTGAAATTACCGCCAATCTTGTTTGCCATTTTAACTGAATGTTCTCAGAGGCTCTGATCTCCATGCTGGGATAAGTGTTGTTATTATTCACTTTCCTAGAGAATTCATATGGTTAAAATTGTAGTTTAACTTATCTTTAATTTTATCTGGGTATTTTCTCACCTATTGTGTATAAAAAATATACTATTAGTAAATAACATGCATTTATAAATAATTTTTCTTATGGTGCTATTTGTAGGCTTTGTTAGGTGTTGAGTATTTAGAGTAGTTTTTGGATAACAGTTTTTTTTTGTAGTGCTGTTTGCTATACTTTTGTAGTGGATGACTTATCCTTCTTTTCTCTTATACTCATCTATAACAGTAGCTGATAAAAGTTTTAAAAAGTGTGCTAAATGTGTCCACAAAATTCCCATTCCCTTTTTTGCGTATTGTTTGGGAGCAGCACTTCTTGACACCGAATATGAAGTCTGTGCTTCTTTTGGCTGGGAAGCCCTTCAGAACAGAAGGGACAAGCTAATCTCAAAGGATCAGCTTCCTGCTTCATCAACTAAATCAGTGCCAGCTTCAACTTTTTCGAGTATGAAGGAAAAAGTAAAAGAAAGAGAAGCTCAGAAGCCAAAATACCCTGTTCTCAAAGAGTCCCGAGAGGGGTACTGTGAGACTTAAGAAACGATCCCTGGATCCCACAGCCTCCACAAGTCTGGCGCCAAAAATTGCAAAGTCTCCAGCTCTGATCAGTTTGTTGTCTCCACTTTGACTGTTTTCTCCAGAGCTAGTTAGTCCTCAACTCCATTCTCCCATTTTACAACACTGATTGAGGGCATCCTCAGTTGCCTCTTCCTACCCTTCCTGCCGTAAAATTCCCCTTTCCCTACCACACATGTCCGTTCTCCTCTCCATATGTAGGTTCATAGGTTCATAGGTTGGTACTAGGCTATCAGCCCTAGGGTCTATACAAGCCTAGCCATAACAATTCCCTGTCTATTTCTTCCCACACTGTTTACTTCCCTGGACCCCTGTCTAGCAGGGTGGCTGATGTGATCCCTGGGGTGAATTTCCTTTCTCCCATCCAATCGTCAAGGTTCCTTTTGAAGAGGGCCAAAGAGGCACTCTGCTTGACATGTATGGGCAATCTGTTCCAGAGTCTGGGGAGTCTCTGGGTCAGGAACCTATCCCTCCAGCATGTTTTGTTTATTGTGATGACAAGGTTTAGATCTCTGGAGCGTGTGGCTCTGAGGGATTGGGATTTCTTTAAGTGTAGCATGTCCAACAGCTCTGGGTTTGACATGGCCTTGTTTGTTAGGCAGAGATCAGCTCTGAGTAGACAATATGCAATAGAGTATAACTGGTGTTTTCCAGCTACTGTACTCCATCATTATTATCTGAATTTCTTATAACAACTAGTTTGCCATATGATCCAACTCTTATAGAAGCTGAACTACTTTCTGATCTTTCCTACATATGTGTAATATCACCTCTGAAGTTTTACCTCTTTTCTGTTATCTGCATTTACTCTACTGCACATTTATAGAGTTTTTAAGAAGGATAGACACATATCTTTCTTAACATCTCCTATCCATCTTCTTTATTTCATACTCACTGTACATATAGAAAATGTTTTGCTGCTGTATATTTTTTGTAAATAAAAATGTTTTATTACTGTATTGCTTTTAATTTAATATGTCTCCATGAGTTTGTAGTATAAGTAATGTATAATATTTATAGAATGCTTTTTGTAATGTAATATGGAGCTTTTCTCCGCAGATCTCCATTGAAACTACCCTACAGGCCCAGTCAGACCATCCCAGTAAACAAATTACAATAAATAAATGAATAAATAATAAAATGTATACAATTTCTAAGGAAGGAATAAATGAATAAATGAAAAACTATAGAGATGAAACAAAATATAGTAATAGTAAGAACAAGGGGAGATAGTGGTGCCAGGCTGTGTGTGTGTGTGTGTGTGTGTGTCTTTCGGCTTTTCCCGGTTAGGGGTCGCCACAGCGGAACTCCGGTCCGCTAATGATTGGCAGTAGAGTTTTACAGCTATTATTTGAAATATTATGAGAGCACTGATAATGTGAGTGTATAGATTTAAGTAGGTTGCTTTATGTTATCTTGAAGAGGAAGGAAATTAAATTATCCTAGTGTTGAGCATGGACATAGCCTGGTATTGCTAATGTACTGTTTAACATTTAGTTTAAAGATGTTCAGTTTGTCTAAGTGTTTTAGCTGAAGTGGAAGGACATGTCAAAGCTTTGAGAAATAATTAGAGTGAATTACAACTCCTGTAGCATTTTTTCATTTGTTAGTAATTAATAAGGATTTTTATTGAGTATAAATTCCAATTTGGTGAATAATGTTATAGGGTATAATATAGAGCTGGACAATTTGTGGGAGTGTTGGATGTGGTTATGGGCATAAGGACAGATATTGTGGTAGTTCCATTCTGTTTAGTTGCTTTAGGGCTGAGCTGTGATATGTTTGATTGGCAAAGTTGATAACAAATGTAGTGACTTTATTAGAGCATGCATCAATTTTTATCTTGTTGGTAGAATGCAGATTTGTAAGAATTGATGATGCATAAAGGAGCCGGGGAAGGAAGTACAAGGAGGTAACAGTTTTGATAACTATCTGTGAGATGGGTTTAGTTTAGTAGAATTCGTCAAACTTCTGGTGGGTTCTCTTGATGACTTGCAAGATGTGTTGGTCAAAATAAGGTTTTCGTCCTCCTTGACGCCTAGTAATTTTGTATGGGCTACTAATTTTATAGTGGAGTTATTTGCTGATAATATTTAAAAGTTTGTTTTTGTCCTGACTGGTGTTAATCATTAATTTATTTTTCTTTGGATATAGGATTACCTTAGCAGCTGAAAGCTATGATTCAGTGGATGAAAAGGATTCCTGTGTAATGTTTTGTCCTTGTGAGAGAGATGGAGCTGAATAAATAGGTGTAGAGTCATCTGCATACTGTAGTGTGCTGGCCTGTTTGGTTGTGGCATGCATATTATTTGTAAAGAGGTTAAAAAGCAGACACTCTCCAATAGATCCTTGAGGGACTGCTACATATGCATGGAGGTAAGGAGAGCAAGGAACTTGTTGCAGTTTTAATACTTGTTATCTATTTGATAAGTAGCTGTGTAGCCAGGAGAGAGAGAGGAGTGAATGAGGCCAAGAGTAGAGAGTTGTGTGAGTAACATCTGGTGGGAAACAGTGTCAAATGCCTCAGACAAGTTAAGGAAAAGGGATGGTACTAGATTGCCTGTATTTCTGTTTATGTTGATGGTACTGGCGAAGTTGAAGTGGGCTGTTGTTGTGCTGTGATATGGACCTTAGACATGTTGAGTCTTGGAGAGGAGGTTGTTATCAATGAGATATATGAGGAGTTGGGAGTCGATACACTTTTCTATAACTTTTGATAAAGAGGATAATATAGCTATTGGTCTGTAGTTGGAGAAATCTGTTGACTTTCTTCCTTTATGTAGGTCTACATTGAAATATTTTTTTCAGAGAATGGGGGAATACTTTTTTGTGATGGAGTGGTTAATCAGGAGAAAAACTAGGTAGGCTAGTGAATTTGCAGCAGTTTTAATGTATTCAGCAGGTATGTTGTCAAGTTTTTCGATGGAGGAGTTTGGTACAGGTTTGAAGGTGAAGATTGTTGGTTGTCTTGTGCTATAGGGGCATGTATAGGTGGTGAGGAGTTGTTTTTAGTAAAAAAAACTGTATAAAGTGGGTTTTAAATTGGCAATGCTGTCATCATTATTCCTTCTGGTTAGACATTGCATATTCAGGTCCAGATTTCTTTAGGGATTTTTTGACATCTGTGCTGAAGGCTAGTGTAGTAAACTTTTTATCAGCTCTAATTTAATGCTTAGCCATGGTATGGAGTTGTCTAAAATGTGAAAAGGAATTCTGAGTATTATTATCCCAGCCTTTCCAGGCTTTGTCTCTCTATATCATACATTTCTTGGCTTCCTTTGACAACTACGATTTTGGGTTTATATAGTTAAGAAATATACTACTAACCATCACTTACTGTCTGGGATAGGTTCTGTCCCATTGAACGTTAAGTGACTAGGGTATTAAGCAAACACTGTATACTTTACAGTGTGCTTCACTTAACATCCTCCTGCACAACGTCCACCCGCATTTACAACCGCTTAGCACAGTATGGACAAAAATGTGGTCAGATGTTGTGTGGAAGAACATTAAGCGATGCACACCTGTATTATTAAACTCAAAAACATCTTGGGTCATGGTTTTCAACATATTCCAATTACATTTTGAAAGGTTAGTGATAAAAGTTTCCTTATTACATGTGGATAAGTTATGTGCCTGGCTATATACCACATTTCTGTTAAAATTATATTGCTGTCTGAGTGCGGAAGTTAGAAGGTAATCACTGACTGTCCAAGGATACCATTTGGAGGTGCTTATGACGTTTAGTACTGAAGTTAGCATCCATTTAAATGCTGATTGCCCTCACAACTTTTCTTGAGTCCTGTGGAAGAAGTGAATAACTTAGTAAATCCATAGAGATTTATACAGTGTGTGGGAGTAGTGGAATTTATTACTTGCCAATCAACATTGAACTCTCCCAGTGCGAGAGTTTCCTGGGGAATGTTATAAGTTATGTGTTGTATAATGTCTCCTGCAGTAGTGATGTGGTCACCCACAGGTATATATATGGCTGAATTACAGATGTTTTTTATTTGTGTTTGCTTTGAGGAGTGAGATGAGAATATCAGCATTATTAAACAGGGGCATGGTGGTGGTGGTGGTGGAGGGAGGATAGAGGGTAATTTCCAAAATATTTTTGTACAAGATGATACTCCATTTGCATTTTTTTTTTTTTTTTTTTACTGTCCTTTCTAGGGATTTTGTGTCTAGGAAGAATGATTTCTTTGTCTTTTATGTCTGATTTTAGCCAAGCCTCTGATGTGACCATTAAGTCTGGGTAATATAAACAGGAGCTTGCATGGATGTCAGGGATCTTACTGCAAATATATGTGAGATTCAGATTAAGAAAAAATAAGCTATTTCCTCCTTTATGAAGTGGGAGTGTGCAGGAAGTATTTTGTTATTTGTATTGTTCTTGTTATTGCTATTTTTTTACCTTTTTCTGTGCCTCTGTGGAGCTTTACTCCCCGGGCCTCTGCTGAAAAAAGTGTTGTATCTCAGTCTGACTTTTCCATTCAACAAATATCAAATAAACAAACAAACAAACAAATAAATAAATAAATATGGGGAATGATAATGATGGGTGATTATAGTGTAGGTCCTGGGTTGGGATGGATGTCCCCGCTGTGGTTGATCATACATATAAAATGATATTTGTGGGACTGTAATCATTTATTTTAACCTTGTGATTTAAACTATATTTTTTTAATATGAGGTTGCGACACCGATATAGTTAAAGATGCCATTGCAGGCAGTTAAGTATTGCCTGGATGATATATTAAAAAGGTAAGATGAAATGTTGCATTTGACTTCATTGGAGTTGGTGGGTGATAAATAGCTGGCTTGAAGAAGAGTATAGTAGGATGTTATGAGGCTGAGAAAGGCTAATATCTGGAGTATGCATATATGTTAACCAGGCATTGTGCTAGTATAGCAATATTCTGTAAGGGGAAAGTGGTGTTTTTCAGTTGGATGGGACTGGAGGAAGCTGTTGTGCTACGTGACTGTTTGTATCTGTGGTAGTGGCCTTGGTAGTATTTGAGAGTTATTAGTGAGTCGCAGAGCTAGAGAAAAAATGCAGGGTTAGGTAACGTAACAAATATGTTCTTTTGTTTTGTGTTTGTACTAATCAGTGTTATGAGAGATGAATGGATGTAATGTTGGTTCAGTCTTAGGATTGCACTTTGCAGGGAGAAAGCCTGTGTTGAAGAAGGAAAGATGTGGCATGAAATTGATAGTATTTGACTGGATAAGAGAAGATACTTGAAGGGGGTTCTATTGGTTGCATGCTTTGTAGATATGGCTGGGAGAGTTTAAATATAGAGTCGGTAGAGAAGGTGAGAATTGGGATTAGGGTAGGGGACCTAAGTGATTCCAAACTTAGCATTGACAAATTGAGCAGGACACAGGCACCCAGGATGATATATTTTGTTTCAAAGACAGTCAGTGCTTACTGCCACTGAAACAGGTGGTAATGTTTTACAAACTGTTAGAAGAGGAAAACATCTGATATGGGAGAAATGTGAGGAAATATTTGTCTGAGAGAACAGGTGAGCAATCAGAGAAGAACTAATTATATATGGGGAAATTAAAATGAAATGAGAATAATCCTGAGAGGGCTAACCACTGGGCTTAAGAATTGGAATTGGGAGATCTGCAAGGGTATTAAATTTGTCCTGTTTGGTAACAGATGTTGGGGCAGAAGTAGGGTTTGTTAGAGTACTATGCCTAGCTAAGACTGGAGTGAGCTATTAACTTTACTGAGGTTCCTAATAATAACAGTTAGTGGCTTTCTCCACCTGTGTATACCTCCTTCTAAATGGTGCTTTTAAAGTTTTATAATGTTTCTCATACACAGTAGCTAATCTTGAGGCTAGCCATTGCTATTCTCAGACTTCTTTTTATTTCCTGGCTAACAAATAAAGAGAAATTTGGCTCACAGTTTTTAGCTTAGTAGGCTGTATGTGGGAGATGTCTGTCAGCGGACTTTGCTTAAACGATGTACATCAATGGAAGATAAATGGTAACAGAAATTTGAAGTCAGAAGAAAGGTGAAGTAAGCAGTGTACAGGAAAGAGCAGCCATGGAGTCTACAAAGTGTGCATACTACTCATGCAGCTGCACCGAGATGTCTTAGGAATTTAGAAAGAAATGAGCTGCTAAGGCAACTTTCAACAGTAATGGGAAGGTGGCAAGTGGTAACTTTACTTTAGTATGTTCTTATTCTAAATTTCTTATACAGGTAAGGCTTTCTTCACTATTCAACCAATAGCCTCCTAGCGCACAACCATACAGATGAAGCCAACCCCATCGGCTCACCCTCAACCTTCTCAAAATTAATGGTCTCACCCAGAACTCCTTTCCATGCATTGAAACATGGCTAAGGAGATTTCACTTTCTTCTAAATCCTGAGCTAAACGTTACTAATGTCCTTCATTCCAAAACATTTCTCAGACCAAAAGCAATCTTTTAAAATACTCTCTGAAAATAACACTATAATAAAAATAGTGCAATAATCAAAGCTACTAGGAATCACAATAGATGAGCACCTACACTTTGATCTACACATTCTCTAGCTGTTAAAAACACTAGAAGCATGGTTTATTAAACAGAAGTAAACACTATCTCACTGGCAGCACTAGAAAAGCATTGCATCAACTTACTAACTACCATCTTTCCTTTATACCCTCCCCATTTGACTTGCCTTCATAGCACCCAAAAGAATGAAACTAGACAACTGTTACATCAAAATTGTTAGATTTGACACCAATCTATGTACTAAAAGGTACACTGCATAACCTTAAAACAACTATACTAGCTAGAGGTCCTACAGTATCTTACCCACTCACAACTACTTATTCCCTGTAACCTAATATATATCTATATCTATCTATATATATATATATATATATATATATATATATGTGTGTCACTATTAACATCTATATCTATATATAGAACATTATAGTTATAGCTATATATATATATATATATATATATATATATATATATATACTTGGAACATCGAACTCTACAAGTGATCAGACGTTCAATTGTTACTTAAAGGCACGGTTCTACAATGAAATACTGTCTACAGCAAATAACTACTGTTCCCCACACCCCCCCTATATTATATATACCAACTCTGAGATCGCACTACAGTGAGAAAAGGGTAAATTTTCTGATCCTCACTGTACAGAGATCTCCAATTCAAACTGGTGGTAGTTATTTGCTGTATGCAGTGTTTCATTGTAGAACTGTACCTTTAAGTGAGGATCAGATGTCTGCTCACTTGTACAGTTCGATGTTTGTGTTTCATGGTTGTAAACTTTTGGTTATCTGGCATTTCGCTGATGTGGTCTCTTTCTTATGAAAGTTGATTATATGAGTCTTCGATCTTGTGAAGTAGACCCATATATATATATATATATATATATATATATATATATATATATATATATATATATATATGTGTGTGTGTGTGTGTGTGTGTGGGTGTGTGTATAAATTGAAAGGTGAATATTTAATATAACACACAGTGATTGAAACTGTAGATTCATTTAGTGGGAAAGGAATTTTATTCAAGGATGTTTTAAGTGCCAAAGAAAGGAAATGCTTGGAGACCAGTTCTGGATCTTACTTTCCTAAACCCATTTGTGACAGTACCCAAATTCAAAACAATGTCACTACACAACCTGTTACCTCTTCTTCCTCAGTCAAGTTTCCTGGTAACACTAGATTTAAAATATGCTTATCATCACATCCCTATTCATCTAGATTTCAGGTGTTTCTCAAGGTTTTGTGTGTCTGCATCACATTATCAGTTCTTTGCCTTACCCTTTAGACTATCCACTGCAGCAAGAGTGCTCACAAAGTGCCTAGCTCCAGTTATAGTTCATTGCAGGCTACAGGGTACCCACATTTTTCCATATTTAGATAACTTGCATATCAGGAATCTCTCTATCTTAGGAAGAAGATCTTTTACACAAGCTGGGATGTCAATAAAACATTCAAAAGTCTTTCTTGACTCCTTCTCACGGGATTGTGTTTCTGGGATTTCAACTAGACACAACAGAACTTTTCTTCAATAGGAAAAAAAATAGATCTATGTGTACATCTGTTTCTAGGGTTTTCTACTCAGACTTTAGTCACTATGAGGGAATATCTTAGGATTTTGGGTCTCATGGCTTCTATGATTCCCATGATACCCCTAGCAAGGCTACAACTGAAAAATATACAGTGGTAACTGAGGTCCCTTTGGTCCCAGCAACAACACCCTTTGTCTTTTCAAATCCCAGTGCTGAGGTTTGTGAGAAGAAGAGAAGTCACTTGATGGCAACAACAGATATTTCTAAATACAGGTCTGCCCTTCTCCGTCCCTGTTCCAAAGCAGTCAGTCACCACAGATGACTCAGACTTAAATATAAAAGAGTTGCTTGCCCTGGTCAAGGCATTCAACTGTCTGAATCATCTTTGGTCCCCAAGACCTCTTCAAGTTGTTAAAGACAATATCATAGTCATGGAGTACATCAACAATCAAGGATGGAACCAGGTTGTATCCCCTTTTCAAACCACCCCCTTCACAGTCTAGCTATGTTAGCTTGGGATATAGCTTCATAGCAAAATCTCAGTCTAGAGGCATCCTACATTTCATTAGAACAAAACTGTGTGGCAGACAACCTAACCAGGACAAGGGTAGAACTTCACTAATGGAAACCAGATCAGGAGGCTTTCCAAGATTTGTTCCAACTGTAGGGAGCTCTTCACAGCTTCTTTGCCTCCTCTCTGAACAATCAGATGCCAATATTCTGCTCCAGAACTCCATGTAAGAAGGCCTGGAAGACAGATGCCTTTTGTTTGGACAGGGATGGTCCTTTATGTTTTTCTACCCTTTCCATTAATATTCAGGGTGCTTCTGAGGATTCAGAAGGAATCACCCAAGATTATTGTGGTGATTCCCTTCTGGTCCAGGCAAGTGTGGTTCTCTCTTCTTTTGGAAATGGCCATAGGCAATTACTACAAGCTTCCTCATGAATTGGATCTGTTATTCACACTAGAATAGGGGCATTTGATACACCTTGACACCAATCAACTTTAATTAACTGCCTGAATGATAGAGTCTTAATTCCTTTTTAATGGAGGTAAGAAAAACTGATACTAGAAAATCACATATTAGCAAATGGAGAATGCTTTCTAGTTCGTGCCAAAAACATAACCAACACCTATTCAGGACCAGTTGTTTTCAGGTTTTACAATATTCATGTGAGTTACACTCCTATGGCCTTTCTTACTCTTCTATCAAAGTTTACGTATTGGCCATTTCAGTGTGTCTGCCGATGGATCCTTCTCTTTTAATGTAGTTTTGGGTCAAATGTGTTGAAAGGGGGTTTCATAAGAGGACTCCAAGAAAACCAGTGGCCTCTCTTTTGGATTTTAATGTTATGTTAGAAAGCTGATATCACTTTCTCCATTTGCACCAGCTAACCTGGATGACTTTAAGTTCTTAACATGTGTAAAACAGTTTTACTGATTGCTCTGTCTTCTGCAAGAAGAGTAACTTCATTTGAACTTTGGGTAGTTGATGGCTATTGTCAGCTCATAGATTACAGCTTGGCATTTTTATGGATATTCTCCTGAACTGTCAAATTTGTATGAGTTCATGTTATTCTCTGGTGTCAGAGGATAATGAGCAATTTGCTCCTGCTTGTAAACTGTTTATATTTGAAGCATCTTATAGGTTTCTTTCCCAGCTCAGACTGATTTAGGACATTTTCTGGCAAGTCTTTACCGAGCATTCTTTTATCTTCTTCTACTTTTTCTTTTGGGTGCTCCCATTAGGGGACGCCACAGCAGATCATCTGTTTCTATCTCTTCCTGTCCTCTGCATCTTGCTCTGTCACACAAACCACCTGCATGTCCTCTCTTACCGCATCTGTAAACTTTATCTTAGGCCTTCCTCTTTTCCTCTTACCTGGAAGCTCCATCCTTTGCATCATTCTCCCAATATACCCAGCATCCCTCCTCAGCACAAGTCCAAACCAATGCAATCTTGCATCTCTGGCTTTATCTCCAAACCGTCCAACCTGAGCTGACCCTCTAATATACTCATTTCTAATCCTGTTCATCTTCGTCACACCCAATGCAGATTTTAACATCTTTAACTCTGCCACCTTCAGCTCTGACTCCTGTCTTTTCGTTAGTGCCACTGTCTCCAACCATATAGCATAGCTGGTCTCAACACCATCTTATAGACCTTCCTTTTCACTCTTACAGGTACCTGTCTGTCACAAATCACTCTTGACACTTTTCTTCACCTACTCCAGCCTACCTGTACTCTCTTCTTTACCTCTGTTACACACTCACCATTACTCTGAACTGTTGATCCCAAGTATTTAAACTCTTCCACCTTCACCAACTACTGCCTGCATCTTCACCATTTATCTGTCCTCCCCCTCATTTATACACATATATTCTGTAAAACCAAAAACAGGAAAGTGACCATACTGTATCATAAAATAAATAAATAACCAAAACAACTAACTGGAAGCCAGAGAATCCAGAGAAGTCCAATTAACTAAATCTAACTTTAATGCAAAAATGAATAAAAACCAAAGGTTAAGCATTTTCAATTAAAAAAATGTAGACATCTTCTGAAGCATATTAACAAAGAAAAGGAAATTATGTAATTGGAGAACTACTAAAACCTCCCTTATATACAAAGCAACCTAATGGTGCTACAAAGTAACAAAGACTGCCTGTTATTTAAAGAAACAGGCACAAATATTTCACCAACCGTGCTATCAAACAAATTTAAAAAATATTAAATCATTTCCTGGAAATAAATGAAAATTAAAACCTCAAGTCAACGATATAATAAAAAATATAATATGATACAGCTAAAAATAAAATCATATACTCAAGTGTAAATTATAAAACAGAGATCCTGTGTTTAAGCATGCTAGAAATTGAAATTGCCTCATTTAGACCAGGCTTTTAGTCACATCCAATCGCATTTGCCAGACCAGTTCTTTGTACATTAAATGCTTCTGCCAATCCCCTCCCTGCATTTCTGGATGCAGTCATTGCAGTATGCAGAATTTGTAAAAGCAGTTACTACTGTAAATAGGTACACGTCTCACTAAGGCATTTCACTGATCATTGTTGTTAATGCAATATAGATGTTGATATATCTGTTTACTACGAGCGTTATTAGTCTTACCGACATAAAAGGCCAGACAAGACTGACACAGGGCCAAATGCACTACTCTAGTTGTCTAGCAAAAATATTTATCCTTAATGATCCATGGTTGAACTCTTTCCCACCAAGACCATTCATATCGAGAAATGAAGCCACATTTGTAGCCACATTGCCTACAACAGCCACACCTGAAAGATCTGTCACCCATAGTTAATGACAAATATGACTTCTCTAAAATTTTTTTAACTCATGGACGATTCTTATACATAAAACCAGATGGACTTGTAAAAAAATCCTTCAATGTATCATCACACGGTAAAATCAACCAATTTTTTACAAATAATTCTCTTAACATCACCAGAATCCAATGGTAAGTGGGAAATAAAATTATTACTCATTGAAACCAATGAATTGTGAGTAGAAATAACATTCAGTGACAAATTCTGTAATCCCCTAAGAACACTCGGGCCATATTGGTCTGATCTAGCAGTCCAAATTTGTGAGTAATATGAAGAAATGAGTGACTATGAGTCGACCTTGTTCCTTGAACATCTGTTTAAGAAGTTCAAATTGTGTAATACAGTCAGAATCCTCAGAAGTCAGCCTCAGGACCTGAATAAACTGACTTTTGATAATCCCACATTTTTGGTGATATGGGTGATTACTAGTGAAATGCAAAAAAGCATTACAATAAGTAGGCTTTCTGTAAATGGTTGTAGCAAGAGTGCCATCAGATTTCTTCATTAAAGTCACATTCAAAAAGTGTGCACAGGTGTCATCTATATTAAATTTAAACCCCAAAGAATTAGTAGACATACTGAGCTCGGATACAAAACCCTCCAACTGGGCTCTTGATCCGGACCAAATAATGAAAATGTTGTCCAGGAAATTATAAAAGCTCTTACAATATTGATAGGAGTCCAGTTTAAAGACAATATCAAGTTCCCATTTAAAAAAATGCATTAACATAAACAGGAGAACATGCCATGCCCATGGCCACTCCTGCATACTACTTGTAGTATTCCCCAATGAAAAAAATAAAAGTGTTGTGTAAGACAGTATCCATAAAATCCCAAACCAGTCTAATTTCATTTGCCTGAAGCTGTCTAGATCTAACTACAATCTCTTCAAACCAGGACAGACCAATGTCATGTGGGATACAAGTAAAGAGATTTGTAATGTCCAATATAACAAAAAAATTCACAAGATATAAAATGAAGCTTGCTCAAAATATCCCAAGAATCATGTACAATATGGGAAACATCATGAAAAAGGGATTTTAACTTGAAATCAATATACTTGGCAAATGGTTTGGTGATGGATCCAGCTGCAGATATGATAGGTCTTAATGACAGATTATACAAATTGGAATGCATCTTAGAGATTCCAAAATTTTAGGAATGGTCGGGTGTGAAACTTTGAGGTAATTAAATAATTTAAAATTAATATCTTCAAAAAGCAACAGTTCTTCGAGCTACAAATAGATGGATTTATGGGCCATAGATATTTCATTAAAAGAAACAGGGCAATATGTATGGATATGATTAAGCATATAAAACATCCTACAAGCATAGTCCATACTGTCCATGATGACAAGATCACCCCCTTATCTGGTTTCATACAACTGATAGATTTGTTCCTTGACATCTCATCCAAAATATACTTTTCAGTGATAGTAAGATTATGAACAGAATGCCTTCTTTTCTTAGTCAAAAGATCATGAAAATCCTTCTTACAAGTTTTCTCAAATGTATTAATAACCGGATATAGGGGGGATTGTATAGACTGTTACATTTCAAACCACACACTCTAGAATCATCCTCCATAGTACCTCCAAGTGAAGCCCTTAAATTCAAACTATGAGTAAACACTTCCAAATCCACCAATGTGTGTTCAATGGAGGCTCACCCCAAAAGTATGAACGAAAAACCCTTTAAGAAAAGTCTGTGGTGCTCAGGTTTAATACCAGTGTCCGTAAATTTGAATATATTAAAATTAAAAAAAAATGTAATAGACAATGCGCCCCTGTTATCACCACAGCTATTTAAATTAACTAGTTGTTGTACCTGCTGCATTGCTGTTTCCTCATTGGTCATTGTCTCTGACCATCCTAACCAGGGTAATAACTGGAATTGTTCCAACTGTTACCCCTCTTGTTTGCAACCCAGGACTCCAGAATGTCTGCTGTTCTAAAGGCATGTCCCCATCATAATGGTTTGAAAAATTAACATCCCCATTTAACATCATTATGGAAATTTGCATGTTGTTCAATATTTCCTGAAGTAATTAAAACAAGTGGTTTCAGATAAGCAGTTTTGTTTTGATACTCATTTTCATCTCTCTGGAGTTTTTTATCTTTCCTCCGTTTACTGTTTCCATTTTAGAATCCACTTGTTTAAACACTCTGTTAAATGAATCTTTATGTTGAATGTAATTCAAATCACCTGTGATGAATGCAGTTAATTTAACCATGTCATCTTTATATTTTTGGATCCAACGCTTATTTTCTTTCATAAGCAATTTCATTAACTGTAAACCAGTGTGGTCAAATACATTGAGGAGCTCCACATGGAACAGGGAATTCTCTTCTACCCCTTGAAAAAGCTTCCACAACCAGAGCTCTTTTGGAACGTGTTGTTTATGGATGCTTTCAGATACAAAATAACTGTCCATTTGTAGGGACTTAAATTTATACAAAAACTTGTCAAGTTGTTTTATCTGCTGTTCTGCAGTTAAAGGTTCACCATCCACTGATGAAACATATGAATTAGCACCATCAAACTCAATTTTGTCCAACCAATTACAGACCATGCTGACATTGGAAAAGTCCAACTGTGAAGGGAAAGAATTATTATTTACTGTTCCACTGTTAATCATAGATCTAACAGGTCTGGTATTCATATTAATTAAATGTGGAAATGTATTCTCCTAGATGTTATCTGTATCAATAGCATTCAACTGAGTAAGTGTCTGTGTAAGTTGTTGTATAAGTAACATTAAGTTACCCCATCGTACCTGATAAAGTCAGCTGAATGGGAGGACTAGAGTTGGAAGCATCCCCAAAGAGATACAAATTTGTATCCTCGGAGTTCAAAGTGGCAGCCAACCAAAAAATAGCAAGTAAAACCAAAAACATGAAAGCAACCACAAAGTATCATAAAATAAATAAATAACCAAAACAATGAACTGGAAGCCAGGGAATCCAAAGAAGTCCAATTAAGTAAATCCAACTTTAATGCAAAAATGAATAAAAACCAAAGGTTAAGCTCTTTTGTCTTACAAACATATATTCTGTCTTAGTCCTGCTGACCTTCATTTCTCTCCTCTCTAGAGCATATCTCCACTTCTCCAGGGTCTTCTCAACCTGTTCCCTACTCTCACTACAAATCACAATGTCATCTGCAAACATCATAGCCCACAGGGACTCCTGCCTGATCTCATCTGTCAACCTGTCCATCACCATTGCAAATAAGAAAGGGCTCAGAGCTGATCCTTGATGTAATCTCACCTCCACCGTGAATGTATCTGACACTCTTACCACAGACCTCACCACTGTCACATTGCCCTCATACATATCCTGTGCCACTCTTACATACTTCTCTGCCACTCATGACTTCCTTATACAATGCCACAACTCCTGTCTAGGCACCCTGTCATATTCTTTCTCTAAGTCTACAAAGAAACAGTGCAACTCCTCCTGACCTTCTCCATCAACACCCTCAGAGTAAACATCGCATCTGTAGTGCTCTTTCCTGGCATGAAACCATACTGCTACTCATTAATCATCACCTCCCTTCTTAACCTAGCTTCCACTACTCTTTCCCATAACTACATACTATGGCTGATCACTTTTATCTCTCTGTAGTTGCTACAGCTCTGCACATCACTCTTATTCCTAAAAATCGGTACCAATAGACTTCTTCTCCACTCCTCAGGTTTCTTCTCACTTTCCAAGATTTCGTTAAACAATCTGGTTAAAAACCCCACTGCCATCTCTCCTAAACACCTCCATGCTTCTACAGGTATGTCATCTGGACCAGCAGACTTTCCATTCTTTATCCTTTTCATAGTTGTCCTTACTTCCTCCTTGCTAATCAGTTGCACTTCCTGATTCACTATCTCTGCATCATCCAACCTTCCCTCTCTCTCTCTCTCTCTCTCTCTCATTCTCTTCATTCATCAGCCCCTCAAAGTACTCTCCATTTTCTCAACACACTCTCCTCACTTGCGAGTACATTTCTCTCATTATTTTTTATCAACCTAACTTGCTGCACATCTTTTCCAGCTCGGTCCCTTTGTCTAGCTACAGGTCCATTTCTTCCTCCCTAGTGTCCAGTCTTTCATACAACTCACCATAAATTTATCCTTAGCTTTTGACAACTCTCTGTTCACCATACTCCTCATCTCCTTGTACTCCTGTCTACTTTCTTCACCTCTCTGACAATTCCCACTTCTTCTTTTCCAGCCTTTTCCTCTGTATATTCTCCTGTACTTCCTCATTCCACCACCAGGTGCCCTTGTCCCTCTTCCTCTATCCAGATGTCACACCAAGCACCTTTCTAGCTGTACCTCTTACCACCTCTGCTGTGGCTGACCAGCTATCTTGTAACTCTTCACTGCCACCCAGTGCCTGTCTTAACTCTTCCCTGAACTTCACCTTACATGTATCCTTTGTCAACTTCCACCATTTGATGTTTGGCACTGACCTCACTCTCCTCCTCTTCTTCTTGATCGCCAATGTCATCCTACAGATAACCATCCTATGCTGCCTAACTAAGCTTTCCCTGTCACCATTTTACAGTCTACAATCTCCTTCAGACTGGCCCTCCTGCATAGGATATAGTCCATCTGTGTGCATCTTCCTCTACTCTTGTATGTCACCCTATGCTCCTCCCTCTTCTTAAAATATGCATTCACCACAGCCATGTCCATCTTTTTCACAAAAACCACTACCATCTGACCTTCTGCATTCCTCTCCTTAACACCATACCTACCCATCACCTCCTCATCCCCCCTGTTCCCTTCACCAACATGCCCATTGAAATCCACTCCAATCACCACTCTCTCACCCTTGGTTATACTCTGCACTACTTCATACAACTAGCTCCAAAATTTATCTTCCTCATCCATCACACACCCAACTTGCGGAGCATATTTACTAACAACATTCATCATCACACCAATCAATCAATCAATTTCCAGACCTGTTAGATCTATGATTAACAGTGGAACAGTAAATAATAATCAGATAGGGTGATGCTTATGAAGCTGGAAATTCACTTCCAAAACACACTTGACATACTGTTCCTTCAGGATAACCCCTACCCCATTTCTTCTCCTATCCACACCATGGTAGAACAATTTGAACCCACCTCCAATACTCCTGGCCTTACTCCCCTTCCATCTGGCCTCTCGCCTGCACAATATGTCAACCTTCCTTCTCTCCATCATATTAGCTAGCTCTCTTCCCTTACCAGTTGTATTGCCACTTCCACACTCCTACCCTTTCTCCTTTCCTCCTGCCTCCAGGCATGTCTTCCCCTTCTTCTTCTCCTTTGGCCAACAGTAGCCCAATTTCCACCAGCGCCCTGTTGGCTAACAGTACTGGAGGTGATCATTGTTAACCCAGGCCTCGACAGATCCAGCATGGAAATTTGTATTGTCCGCATATTTTATCTGGCAAAAATTTTACACTGGATGCCCATCCTGATGTAACCCTCCCCATTTATCTGGGTTTGGGACTGACACAAAGAAATATACTGGAGTGTTTAATTATATTCAATATTTAGAGTGCTTATCTTTAAATAGTATTATACTGTTTGCAGTTTATTTGCAAGGTCATTTTATTGTTTTCACTTGTTTCATTTAATATTGTATCAAGTGCCTAGGAAATAAGCAGTATAATAAACATGAAGATGAAGTTAAGTTTGAAGGATCCATCATCCTTTTTTCCTCCTGTGTTGTTTTAATTGATATACGCAGAGTTTGGTGTTTACAGAGATCTAAGTAAGAAGCTGCACTTGCCTTCTGATGGGTAGCTGAAATAGGACAAATGCAAACTGAGAACACGCTCTTAAACAAGGATCTCCACAAAGATGAAAAGAGTGGCCAGGCTGGTTAAACACAAACAGAATGGGATAGAGGCATGATAGAAAAGATTAAATAATCAAAGTAGCATCTTGAAACAGCAGTGCAGCTCTTCATCAATACAGTTTTGATCAAAAAGAAACCAAAGTCAACTGAGTGCACTTAGAAATATCTAGAAACAGGCAATGATGATGATGTCTAACTTCTCTCTTGTTATGAGAACACAAAAATAAATATGTATAACCTGTGTATGTAGGGCTGGGGTGGTTGCACAAATTATTTGAAAAAAGATAGGCCCTAGAGGAACCTGAAACTAAACATCAGCAAAATAAAACAGGCTGTGCTGAATTTAGCTGTGTATTTTGAAGAACAGTATTGAGAAGACATTGGCATTAGTAAATTACAGTGGTTATATTATCTCTAGAAAGCTTGAGGCTATCCCACACTGCAGGGAATCCTTTTGTACACCAACAACTGAATTTGGAAATAACACAATAATAAAGAGTTATATGTCTGAGTGAAAAAGAATGAAGGAAATTAGTGGGCATGAAAAGCAATTTCACCCAGTTTATAGAATATAGTTTCTCCATCTTGTTGGAAAAAGATGCCTAAAATGAATAAAGAAATATCAGCTTGCATTTAGGAAACAATTGTCAATGGGGTGGGAGGTTGGCATAATGGTTACGGTATTTACCATACAGACGCAAGGTGCAGGGTTTGATTCTCATATGGGGAAATTGGCTAGACTTAAAATGGCCCACAAGGGCAGTATGGAATTGGCTACTTTATGGGCATAATGGTAGCTTCCTATTAGAACTCTGGAATTTGAGGCATTGTTATAATTCTAGTAGTCTAGAGAAACCTACATTTCTTCTTCCAGGCCACATGTTAGGATGCTGTTTAACTCTCTGTAGAGTGGAGTTTCCCTTGGTTGCTAGACTTTGTGCAGAAACAGTCACGTCTGTTGCGGCTTAACTCTGTAATTAAGTTTGCTTTTTTTAAACAAGAAACATCTTTATTAAATTATCACATATGACATAGGCAATCATACATTTATATAAAGGAAAACAAACCATATAGACATAATTTAGTTGCAAATTTTATATATCACAAACCATATTGACATAATTGTAGTTGCAAACATTATACATCACTTACAATCTATCCAGTCATTGTCAGTCAGACATTACAAAGCTCATTCAAATTCTGCCTTCTTTTAAACCTTGTTCCTCCTTTGCATGTATTCTTCCCACAATTCCCATTTTCCTATGTAATTTGCTCCTACCCTTTTCTAAAAATCCCAGTTCCATTTGTTTTATCGCTGTTACTATATTCACTCCTTCTAACAAAGATGGTTTAGACTTTGATTTCCATTTTCTAGTAACTGCTTTTTTTGGGGGTGGCCATGGTGGTGCAGAGGTTAGTGTTGCTGCCTCCCAGCAAGAGGTTCTCCTGTTCGATTCTTGGCTGGGGGGCCTTCTGTGCAGAGTCTGCATGTCCCCCCTGTGGTTGCGTGGGTTTCCTCTGGGTGCTCCAGTTTCCTCCCACATCCAAAAGACATGCTGTAGGTGGATTGGACACTCTAAATTGGCCCTAGGTGTGCATGTGTGTCCTTTCTGTGGAAGGTTGGGCACTGGGCTGGCAACTCGATACTGTAAAACTCCACTGCCAATCATGAGAGGACAGGTGATCTGCCCTAACCAGAAAAAGCCAAAAGAAAAAGTAACTGCTTTTTTGGCATCCACCATAATTAGACTCAGCAAGGCCTTACTAAGTCTAAGCAATTCCAATCCTGTATCATAGCTCAAAAAATCATTTCCTTAGTTACACCAAGCTGCTCACACAGTATCTCTGGCAGAGCAGTCTGCAGGGGAATCTTTAAAGTCTGCCAACTTATCACACTCCCAGAAAATATGTTCCCAGTTACCTCTTTCTTCCCCATCACACCTCCAACATTTGTTGTCCACCTGAGGAAAAAATTCTTTGGAGTCTACCTGGAGTATAAACATACATACATATGTAAACACTTCCAAGCAAAGATCCTAAATCTTCTAGACTTTGTTGCATATTTAGGAAACATACATACATATATCTCCCTAATGTTTCTTTGTGAATTGCTTATCCAGTTTCTTGTCCCAATCCTTTCTAACATCCTCTGATTTATTCTTATAGTTATCATGCAATATTTTGTATGGTGTACTAATTATTCCCTTTTTTAACAGCAGTGTCTGTTCTAGATTCTACTAAAAACTCTACCAGTGTTGGTCTTTCACTTAGAACCCCCCTATTTCTTTCTCTTGACCTACACACTGATATCAATCCTTGATAGGGAAGACAATCTCTATCCTGCAGTCCAAACAAATTCTTGGTTTCTTTCCATTCTGTTACCTCTCCTTCTCTAATTATTTGCTCCCACTACTTTGTTTCTTTTACCCGTTTTCTCCAGTAAATTTCAGGCCTCTCTTCCCTATTGTCTGTATCCCTAATTGCAGTCATCCCTATCGGCAGAATCTCCTTTCTCCATTCCCATGTTGGTTAGTTCTTGGAATTCTCTTTGCTACATTATGAATATAATATTTTGCATGGTTATTGCTATTTTCCTTAAGGATCTGCATCCAAAATCCCAAACTCTCCTTATTTCTTGAGCTTCCCCTCTGTTTCATCATCATCCCCTTCCACTTTGAATTATAGGTTTCTGCTTGTGCTATGTATAGGAGCCTTAACTGTGTAGCTCTAAAATACACCTTCAAATCAGGTAATCCCAAACCACCTTGTTCATTTGGAAGAATCAACTTATCCCACTTGACTCTTGCCATCTTTCCCTCCCAGATAAAATCCTTCAACTCTTTATTAATTGTTATTCTCAACTTGTCCTCTGGTTGATACAAATATGCCTGATCTATGTATAATACTAAAGGAACTAAAACCAATTTATCTTCTTGTACCTTGCTCTCCATATCCATGTAACAGAGCTTCCAGTTTCTCAGTTTTTATATTATCTTTTGTTTAGTCTCTTCCCACATATGCTTACCTTCCACACCAGAATCCTTTTTAATCCATACTCCTAAGTATTTTATTTTATCATGTCCCCATAAATATGGATATTGCTGAACCAATTTGTGTGTAGGTACATCATTTACAGTGATTGCCTTTGTTTTAGCTTCACTAATGTTGTATCCTGAAGAGATTTGAAACTGCCTCAAAATGTTCCACAACACTGAAATGTCCTTTTCTGGTTTTATAAGAACTGCAATTAAGTTCTTTCAAAAAAAGAGTCTTGGCTGTAGCAAAGGGTAGATTGAGAGGTTTTTATTTCTTCTGCATTTAGTTCAACTGTAAATCTAATGTTTTGCTTGCAGTATATATTATGGAAGCATAGAAGAGCTCTAAGTCAGAGTACAACAAATATATCTGAAAAATATGACAAGCTGGGGTAAATGTTTGTATGGTTTCTCAAGCTTGTTATGTATGGAGGAATTTCAAAACTTGTGATTGACCTAACGTTCTTCTGAAGAAGATGGTACTTTTTTTTCTTGGCAGAGATTTGACCTCATTTAACTCTTGTTTATCCAGCAAAGATATCAGAGATGAAACAGTGTCATACAATTGTGAGCTGTTTAGCTTTAAGTATAATAAAACACTTCCAATCAAAGATATAATTCAGGGTCTTTTTACACAGTTATGTATGACATTCTAGAGATACGATTTAACATGGAGTTGTAGAAAGGGGGTGCTTTAGTTATTCTGTGAAAAGTATAGCCAACAGCACCTGCCAAATATTTCTTAATTAAGGTGCAAGTCTTGCACATCTAGGAACTTGCCCTCCATCTCTGACATTATATCTTCATGTGTACTCCTTCTGTGAATCTATTACCTCTTCAAGAAGTTGGTTTCAATAATCCAGAAACCTTTTTCTAAACTTCCACATGATCCCTGATCTTCCCACCTTGTATCCTGCCATTCACATTCATCTCACTTTTTTAAATTTGTTACCCACAAGGATTCTATTCCTTTGATGCACTTAAAAAGCTGATGCCATGGCTATTGTTTACCTCCTTTCTTCCAGACAAAAAATGTTAAACAGTTATGGTCTCTCTTAAAATGGCTGCTGGAGCAGACCACATTTCATTCTTGTTGTCTCCCATCAAAATTCTCCTGTTCTGTCTATATCTGGCTTTAACACAGTACTCCAAATGATATCTTACCAGATGATATAAATAAAGATGGATAATAAATTATCGGCTCTGCATCTCTCTGTACATCTCAGTGCACTACCATCCTTCCTTGGAGTTTTCATGCAGTGCTGGTGTACCATTATGTCTCTTTACTCTTTCCTTGCTGTTGTTATTTAGCTACCCCTGTTGACTTCTTCTCTCATTTCCTGTTTTCCAGATAAATGATTTTACCTTTCAGTCATTAGTTGAATTTAAATTGTTATTGTTCCTGATGCATATCTGAAATAGGAGAAATGCAAACTGAGCACAAACTTTTAACCAAGGATCTCCACAAAGAAGATAGGAGTGGCCAGGCTGATTAGACACAAACACAAAATGGGATGGGGTGGGGGCATGGGGGAGAAGATCATCACAGTTTGAAATGTCATAATCAAAGAGACATGCTTTTCTTTTCAGGCCATTTGCAAGACCATGTATGAATATTGCAGAAAGAACCTGCCCCAGTCTTAACCCTTATGGTACACTTGGTTACAATGTTTTAATCTGAATAAGTTTTATTTACTGTAACACTCTGTCTCTTATTATTTAGCCAATGTTTTATCCAAGCTATCATTCTAGAACTCACTCCAAGTTTGCCTAATTTTGTTTACTAAACTTTTTTTGTAGCGCCATGTCAGACACCTTGCTAAATTCTAAATAGCCCATACCAATTAAACTTAATGGGTTTCTAAATGAAAATTCAGTGGTTTTGTGATTGAGTCACAAAACAGGAATCAAAAACCTTGGAAATTGTTAATAGCAACCAGAACAGAGTATAACACAACACAAACAAATGTTTTTATAGGGGGCAAACCTTCTACATCCTGATGTGTGTGTGTGGGGGGGGGTGTTGCTTTCCCTAGAACCCATGCTACTTAAACCAACTTCAAGATTTCATTATTTTGAGGAAAAGGGAAATACCCACATTAGCACAGTCTCAAACATCATTGTTTTATCCTCAGAAGTGCACATAAGTGAGAAAGGATCAGAGTGCCAACATCCTATTTGTGTGATTATAAAACTGGTACCTTTCTACTATCTAATGAACTGGTTGCCCAGTCAAAAATGCTAAGACACTTTTATTTATCATTTATTTTTGTAAATTAATTCAGCCTTATGTCCTGTACCCCACAGGTTGCCAGATATTCCAACATTGTGTCCTTCAAAATGAATCTCAGAGGTTTCCCTATCACTGAGATCAAACAAACAACCATTCAATTTCTGAATAATAGTTCACTGAGAAAGTTTTTTTTATTGATATCTGGGATGGAGACAGGCAATTTGCTGTAAACTGCCCTTGCTTTAAAATTACAAGGATGAGAAGTTAATAGTTTATAATAAAAGATGTTGTTTAGGGCACCCATTTCTCCCACAATGCCTCATTTTACATATTGTTGTGTTTTGTTAAGTTTTACTGCTACTGAATTCAATAGGTGAAGTGCTGTTATAAAAATTGCTCTCATTTATTCATTTTATGGTAAAGTATTATAAAACCAGGTCAAACTTTGCAATTGTCCTTTTCCATGTCTTCTGAATGGATATATGGGAATAACATCCAAAGAAAACAAAACGAATGACAAAACCACAGGATACAAGCACTATTGCATTGTAAAACACAGGATTCAAAACGTAAAGACATACTAAAATTAAACCCTTTAATAGCACACAGAAACAGGGAAACACAAGAAACATACTAAGTGATTTTGCTTATACATTCACTAGACTTCTTCAGAGAGTGCAACTTAATTGTTTTACAATGCAATAGTGGTTGAATTCTGTGTTTTTGTCCTTCAACTCATTTCCTTTGGATGCTAGTAGTTACCCTGATGAGTGTTACTGAGGATTTTGTGTTTTTAATATGGGAATAATATCCCCCTATCCAGTTATCAGGATTATTACCCTTCTCTTACATTCATAAAAAATTACTCAGTTGTATTTCTTGTACTCTACTAAGTTTTCTAAGAACTCTGGTAGAATTGCAACTGGCTTCCATTACATTTGTGAACCTTATTTTTTTAATTATTATTTTTTTTTGTTTTGTTTTGTGTTTTGCATTGTATTGCCTGCCAACCATCAATTCCCTGTGATCTATTAGCCCATGTGTTCCTCACAGGGCTAGACCTGTTTCCAGCCCATTTGCTCCCTGTAAGGAGAGAATTGATCATAGAGTCATCATCCTATCAAACAATGGGAAATTGCTTTAATACAACATATTCCCTCCCCCTGATGATAATATGGACTGCATGTCACCGTGAAGGAACCACCTATGCTCCTGATATGGTGCCGTGCCCGCTCCTTGACATGCCTCTGTCAAGGCTACCACATGGCTTGGGTAGACCCACCCATGTCCCTTCCCCCAGGGCATATTCTTAAGGGAACAGCCTATGCCACTCTCTTGGGGAAGAGGCACCACAATCCTCTGTCCATTGTATGCATACTGCTATAAATCACACATCTCTCAAGGGCTACCACATGGCTTGGGTAGACCCACCCATGTCCAATCCGCCAAGGCGTATTCTTAAGGGAACAGCCTATGCCACTCTCTTGGAGAAGAGGTACTAAAATCCGCTCTCCATTGTGAACATACTGATGTAAATCACACATCTCTCAACTACCCCTCCCTGACCTTTTCAGCTTCCTGAGCAGCTAATTGATCTCAAGTTATCTAGGTCCAGTTATGGGTTTAACCTTCTGTGCTATAGAGCCAAGCTCTGAACCTTACGTTTTTTAATATCATTCTTTCCTGTGTGAAATTATTAAGATCAAGCACTTTATCCTGGAGATTTCTATTACATGGTTCTGATAAATGCTCCTTTACTTCCTTCCAGTCCCATCCGTTTTTGGCTTCATTATCCATCCTTTTTTCAGTTTCTGCTCCATAATTATCAATGCAATTTATTTAATCTCTGTTATTAATGAAACTAGTTTTCTTTTTCTGTGCTCATTGTTTTTTTGTTTTTTTTATATTGTCCCACAATTTTTTTAACAGCCCTACTTCCCTCTCTTCTTTCTGTTTTTCTTATACTTCCTAAATAACATATTGTCATTTAATTTCAAAGTTTCCAGTTTGAGAACTACAGTGTATTTTCTTTTTCCTATTTTTAGATTTGTTAATTAGTTTATTGGTTAGACCTTTCTGTCTGTGGTGACAGTTCTGATGTGTCCTTCTTTTTATTCTTCTTACACCTTGCTTTCATGCCACTTAGAAGTTTTCTGAGTATACACATCTGTGTCTGTTCTACTAAAGATGAAAACCCAAATATCCATTTTTGTTGTGCATTTCTTGATCAAATGCTACTTGCTGAAAAAGCAATACAGAAATAAAACAAATTTTAAAAATGAGTTTACCTGGTAGGGCTAAGCCCCCAACATATGTATGTGGAGTTTGTGTTCCCTACATCTCTTTACATAAAATATTCAACTCTAAATTTGTTCCATATTGGATTGATGGGAAAGGACAAAGTTCAATAAATGGCAGCCCTGGAATTTGTGAACTTCTTTGCTCAAACAAGCAAGGGCTAATGAAATTGTAGATCAGTATGTGTTTATGTACCTTTAAGAATCTATCAAAAGGCTTGCACAAGTGTATAAATACTGAGCACATGCAACTCTGATTGACATTTTGTAGTTAGCTGTTGAGATGTAAGCACATATGTATGTAAGGTCTGTATATTAACTAGTTTGTTCATATTTAATGATGCTGCTATCCATCCTGATGTGTTTCTATGTATTAAAACATCTAAACAAAAAACCCAGCCTTCTTGTCATATGTGTTAGAGACAAACAAATCAGAAATGGCATATCCAAGGAGCATGAAGTTAAAGCCGGCTTGGCTAAAACGACTTAAGGTACTTGCTAGGAGCTGGTAGAATATATAAGATTGAATCATCCCTAAAATGTGCAAACTTCGCAAAACAGGTCAGAAATGAATTTCAGGTATTAAAACCTGCTCAGCACTATTTCTTTTTGTATGATATGAAACGAGGCATACAGAACATTCTAAATTTTATTCGCATAAGCCGATATGTACGATATTGATAAAAATATTTAAATTACTACAGAAAATGTTCAAAATAAAGTCCGAATTGCATGAAATGAATAAAATAAAGGGAAAAAACTGCATTTTCACAAAGCATGTATTTTTTTCTATTAAGCAATGATATCCAAGTTATTAGAAGTGTATAAAAGTATTTGCATGCTTGTGAGGTGTTACAGTAAAGCTATTTCACAAATAGCCATTACAGGGCATATTTCACAGAGTACAGCCATTACAGAGCATATTTTGCTAAGTACTGTATTTCCGAGAGTTTATTGTGCAACTGAATATTATTACAAGCTCACAGAACAGTTTGTTCACACATAATTGCAACGGCCATATTTTCAGTGTGTTTGTGCATAGTTTGTGGGCATGGCAGATGGATTTTGAAAGCCCAGTGCACTTGTGTTTGACAACAATATTGCTGAAAACTATTTGAGCAAGAGTGCAACATTTTCATACAGGCTGCATTTTCTGATAAAGATAACCGTACAAAGGCATTTATTCTGCTTAATCTAGCTGGATCAGAAACCATACAGAGGGAACACTCATTTGTGTATGCACCTGCTATTTATACAGGAGAGGGGGAAAACCATCATATTGCTGTACAGGCTGAGTCAAGGGAGGACCCTGAGTGCTTAAAACATAAATTTAGAGAAACGTGTAAACCCCAGGCAAATGTTACAATGGAAAGGCACTTATTTTATACAAGGATCAAAAGTCTGGTGAAACAGTTGCGGCATATATAACTGACCTGATAAATAAAGGTAAAACGTACAGATTTGGTGATCTAAGGTATGAGTTGATAAAGGACAGACTTGTGTGTGGTATAAAAGATGATGCTGTGAGAAAGATTTTGCTTCGTGACAGTGATTTAACTTTGAATAAGGCCATTGGGATTTGTCAGATATACAAGCTCACAGAAAGCACACAGGTATGCTTACAAATGAGAACAACTCTAGAAGGCACAGTGACAAAGCTCATGATGATAGTATGCAGCATGTTATTAAAAGAAGCAGGCCCGAGCATATGGCAGCAACTGCAATCCCTGCAGTGCTCACTGGTAAACCCCAGAGTTTTCTAGCAGATTTCAGGGTCCGCACTGTCTCAGTGAAGCATAAGAGTGAGTCAGCAAACTCAAAGCATGGGCCCCAGTCTAGTTTCATTGACAACTGTCGTAATTGTGGTGGAAGTCATGGATCAAAACGGGAAAAAATGTTTAGCTTTTGGTCAACAATGCCACAAATGTAATAAATGGAATAATTTCAAAAGGTTTGTAAATGAAAAGGCCCACATTCTTTTATTAAAAGGGAACATTTTAAGAAATGAGTTGATCAATTAGAAAGCTCGGTACTTACATATTATCACAACCACATTACAGTACCAATGTGGTATCATCAGAATTTATAAGAGCCGTTAAACAAAATCAACAGATTTAATCCGAAGTGATAAAAGATGATGAGGGAAATATTTTTGTACTATTGCTTTTGGGCTCTGCAAATCAACAACTCTGGACTGATTATATCACTTTAAAGAGTTAAAATGGTAGTTGTATTGTGTCATTTCTTTCAAAAAACTCAAGATAATCTAATTACCATTATTACCATTATTACACAAAAGGCCTGACATTAGAGACTTAATTACATGAATGTGAAGACAACTACAGTGTGCGTTTTCATATTGCTAAGGTGAGACAAGGTAGTGTGTTTCTCAGTCATTTGCTGTTGACTGGTGGCCATCACAGTCTGAAAAATGAAGTGACGTAGGTTGCTAAGTTTTATTATACATGGACGAATAGACATCTCACTTTGTTAGTTTAAGGGTACTTACGATGATATTCTTTAAGGACTAGACACTAAACTGGCACCAAGTGTAAAGTAATTTGTTTTTTGTGGGTCAGTGTAAGATGTGTGGTCATCTACTAATTGTACTTTTGACTTTTTATTCTTGACTCTCGGGATGCTAAAACATTCCTAAAGCAGGAGTCGTTAATACATCAGTCTTCGCTTTGCTTTCCGCATTTACTTTCCTTTTTTTCTCTGACTTTCTGTCTAAATTACTGACACTTCAGTGACACACACCACTTCCTAACACAGTTTCACTACATATTTCTGCAGGAGAATGTCTTGGAGCTCAGCCACTTCTCCTGCTCATAATGTGGTTGCGATAATACGTAAGTACCGAAAGCTCCAACCCTACTCTTTATGTTGATGGTGTGTCAGTGCTTCATGAAACAGTTAATGCAGTAGATTTAAGGGCAAAGAATGAAGTATTTTGTACTGTTCAGATAAATGACAAACCCATAGAGCTCAAAGTTGATACAGGTTCCAGGTGCAATGTTATGTCAGTAGAAATATTTGCTAGAGTGTGTAAAGGTGAAAGGCTTGATTTGATAAGGTGTGCAAAGCTTGTTGCTTATGGAGGTGAAGAAATTCAAACTGAAGGCTCAGTAGTGCTTTCATATTACTCTGCTGGAAGAAGCTACGACTTGTTATTTTATGTGGTCAAGAGGCATGTTCAGTCATTATTAGAGCTCAGAGACAATTTGAAAATGGGACTGCTTTCACTTAATAAGGAAGTCCATCATGATTGTTTGAAAGACCACTACTCTAATTTTGCCCAGTACATTTTGTCTACCTATGTTCATCTGTTTGAAGACAAACTAGGCAAACTTCCAGTTGTGTACTCCATGAATGTAGACCCAGAGGTCAGTCCAGTTATCAGGCTAGCATGTAAAGTTCCACTAGACATGCAGGATAGAGTCAAAGCCGAGTTAGATAGAATGGTGTGACAAGGTGTGATTTGTCCAGTCGAAACTCCAACTGAAGTATCTTCCATGATGGTAGCTCATAAGAAAAGCTCAGATGACATTAGAATATGTATTGACCCATGAGATTTGAACAAAGTGCTAAAAAGACCTCATCATCCAATGCACACAGTTGAAGAAGTCACAGCCTTAATGCCGAATGCCACTATTTTTCTGTCTTACATGCAAAGAATTAATTTTGGCAAATTCAGCTCGACAAAAAATAATTTCTCAGTACATTCAGTACTCCATTTGACAGGTACAGATTTTTGAGAATGCCATTTGGGATAAATTCTGCAAGTAAAGTCTTTCAATGAGCAATGGAGCAAATTTTTTCTGGGTATACTTGTGCTATTATAGTAGATGACATACTGGTGGGAGGTCATGATGAAGCAGAGCATGACAGAAACCTTAGAAAAGTTCTAAAAAGGCATGTCAAGTGAATCTTAAGCTAAACCCACACAAATGCAAATTCAGGCTACAAGAAGTTACTTATGTTGGTCATTTATTTACCAGTACAGGCCTATGACCAGACCCTTCAAAACATACAGCCATTCTTGAGATGCTAGCACCAGACAATGTTCAAGCCCTGCAACATTTTCTTGGTATGGTCAACTACCTAGTCAAGTTCATTCCAGACTTGAGCCAACTATCAGCACCACTCAGAGAGCTGACACATAAAGATGTACCCTGGTCTTGGTTAGACCATCATCAAAGAACATTTGATGTCCTGAAACAGAGAATTGCTAGTCCACTAACACTCAGATATTATGTTGTTCACAAGCCAGTAACACTTTCCTGTAATACTTCGAAATTTGGTCTAGGTGCAGTCATTCTACAAGAGAATTGACCTGTTGCCTGTGCATCGAGAACTCTTACCCAAACTGAGATGCAGTATGCACAGCTTGAGAAAGAGATTTTGGCAATTGTGTTTGCATGTTTGAGGTTCCATGATTATGTTTATGGTAGAGCTATCCAGATTGAAACAGACCACCAACCTTTAGTGACTATCTTGAGAAAGCTAATGCATTCAGCTCCAGCCTGACTGCAATGTATGATGCTGAGATTGCAAAAGTACAATTTCAGTCTTGTCTACAAGAAAGGCAAACTTCTTTATCTTGCTGATACCTTATCCAGATCAAAAAAGAAAAAAAGTATCAAATCGCTGAGTAATCCACAAACTGAAGGAAGGAGAACAAAAGAACTGTTTATTCACAGACTAAGCACTTTCACCCTATGTCCATAGGGCATCATCAGAGTGAATTAACACAAAAAACTCTACATTTATACAACCCTAAAATACAATATGCCCACTACTAATTATAAAATGCTGTGCCAATTAATTATTTTTTGTTTTATGTGTACATGCTCCTTTGAGCAAGTTTGCTTTACCTTATCCAGATCACCCAGAAACACCACAGAACACCATGAGAATGAGAACCTTGATTTTGAAGTCATGGAAGTGAGAAATTTTTCTTCCACACATCTTGATGACTTGAGAGATCACACAGCCACAGATCCGGTTTTACAGAGGCTCAACCACTTTATCAATCAAGGATGGCCGTCAAAGCAATCTAGTTTACCTCAAGAAGTGCAACCTTATTTTCCATAGAGATGAGATTTTCTCTGACAAAGGTATCATAATGAAAGGTCTGAAAGTAATTGTTCCAAATTCCTTGCAACCAGAGTATATTACTATCTTGCATCATGGTCACCCAGGAGCCGATTCCACCAAAAAAAGGGTGAGAGAACTAGTATTTTGGCCTTCTATGTCACAAGACATTGAGAGAGCACTTTCATCTTGTTCATTGTGTAATAGTACCAAGCCACATCAACAGAAGGGACCACTTCAGCTTAACCAACTTCCTGAACTACCTTGGTCAACAGTAGCAACGGACATTTTCGAGTGGAATGGTGAATATTATTTGGTGTTAGTAGACTCTTACTCCAATTGGTTTGAGATTGACCTTCTTCCTATTCTAGCATCCAGGAAGTCCACACAAAGTTATTTCTGACAATGGCACGCAGTTTACAAGCCAACATTTCAAAAGATTTGCTGAAGAATGGGACTATACTCATGTCACGAGTAGTCCATAGTACCCACAATCGAATAGTTTGGTAGAATGTGCAGTTCACAGTGCAAAACAGTTACTTGAAAAATCAAAATGAGACAATAGTGATGGTTTCCTGAATCTCAGAAATGTTCCTCGTGATAAATATCTTGGTTCACCTGCTGAGACTTCTGTCAAGACAGACCAGAGCCACAATACCAATCAGTAGTCAGTTGTTGGTTCCATGAGCCAAGAACAACAGGTCACTGAAAGCCAATCTGTTGAAGAAGTGCTTAACCCAGAAGTCCTACTACAATAAGACCAGCAAACCACTCAATTCATTATGAGAGGGAGAAGTGGTAAGGATGCAAATGTCCAAAGGTTATGATTGGATTGGTGTCGTGAAGAATACTGGTCCAGAGCTGAGATCATACATTGTGGAATCACATGGAGCAGTTTTTAGGTGGAATCGGAAGCATTTGAGACCGGTGTTCAGGCCTATACCACAGCACATATACTGTGAGAAAGACTCTATCTCAGAGTGAGTTGTCCGGTGTTCCAATTCCAGAGGAAGTTCCAGAGGGCATTCATGCTCCTATGACGAATCCAGAAGTTCCTGATACGAGTTGTGCACCGCAGACTGCCCCTGTTGCTAAACTTGGTCCAGATTGTTATGTTACGAGATATGGTCTATATCTAAACCCTGTAGCAGATGTGAAGCAACCTGGACATGAATATTGTGTTTTGTTTCTAGTGTACATAGTAATGCATGTCTAACTCGAATATTGTTTTTTCAAAAGGGCAATCTTTTTAAAGGGAGGATGTAGATTGATATGTGTGCATGTACCCTTAAGAAGCTATCTAAGGGCTTGCACAAGTGTATAAATACTGAGCACATGCAAGTCTGACTGCCATTTTGTAATAAGCTGTTGAGATGTAAGCACATATATATGTAAGGTCTGTCTGTTAACTGGTTTGTTCATATTTAATGATACTGCTATCCATCCTGATGTGTTTCTATGTATTAAAGTATCTAAACAAAAACCCCAGCCTTCTTGTCATATGTGTTAGAGATAAATGGGTCTATACCACAACATCGAACTAACATGTAATATTGAACCCAAAAGTCCGAAACCCAATAATAATGAAAACACAGAACAGTGATTTTTTGCCCAGGGAAAAAAAATCGCTGTTCCGTGACAAAAAAAAAAAAAAATAAATAAACCTTAAACTTAAACTAAAGTGGGGGGCTTCACCCCCCTCACCTCCCCCTACTTAAATATACCAACTCTGAGATCGCACCACAGTGGAGGAAATAGCAAAGCCCCAAAAACGGCCTACCGTATTTTTTTCCCTGGAAAAAAAATCGATATGACGTGGCTTAGCTATTTTTGGATTCCGGACTTTTGGGTTCTATATTACAATGTTCAAACTTATACAAGTCGACATTGTAATATAGACCCGAGATAAATGAGTGACAGAAATGATGGCTTTATGGACCAAATAATCAAACCATTGAGTCTCTCATTTATTGAGACACAAGCACATTTTGTCAAATGTTTTTTGAAATACATTGCCCTCAGTTTTATTCACCTTAATCAGTATTTAAGCTGTTGATGGATGACACTGATAGATTTATTCTGGACAGGTTACCCATTTCCAGGCCTGAGATCCTCTCAGCATTTGAAAACATCATAATCAAAACTATCCTGCTGTTAAATGTTCTGCATTCCATGTGGACCTAATTAAATCTACCGTATTGAAGTACAACATCAGCAATGCTTCACTTTTTTTCTACCATTATGCAAACAAAATGTATTATTTTCTAGTTTTTTTTCTACTTATAATGAGGAAATCTAAATTTAACACCTATGTAGCTTGTGCGGACATGTTCAGTCTTTAGTGTGAAGTGCCGTGCCCTTTTCTGACCTGTCCTCTCCTGTTGTCTATATTTACTTGTCTGTTCTGTTGCTTTGCTAGTTTTGCTTATATAACACATTACACCTCATCCTGCAATTCCCCCTATAAGGTGTAAACCCCAGTATGTTTACACCCCAGACATGATTTTCTTTCTATAATGCTTGTCTAATTGCTACAATACAAAGTCAGTGTTCTCATGTCAACACCACAAATGCACATGAATTTATATTCAGACTGTCAGCATAGGTAGGAATTGCTTTCATTTTTGAATTAACTTGCACCTTTTTGACTTATCTGTTGCTATATTATCTCCCCTTTTTTTGCATTAACCAAATATGTTTTCATGAAGGAGATCCCATAACTAGAGTTTGCTACTTTAATTATTCTGAGGTTTTAAAAAAGGAGCAAGATTTGCTGTATGCTTTACTGGTTAGTTTAAATCTTTGTTCATAAACCTTCTGAACTTCTCATCTTGGACGTCAGTTCTCTGTTAGACAGATGTAAACTATCACAACAACAAAAGACTAAATTTTTGCAAGTAGATCTTTAATCTCCATTGCAGTCAAAACTCCTGAATTCTGAGCCATTGCAAAATCTTTAATTTCTACTATGTGCAGTGATGGTTGCAACCACATGATCAACATTTTAAAAAGTAGAATGGATTGTAATGAGATTGTGGTACAGTAATGATCAGGGAAGGTGCCCTTTTTTCTACTGTAATGTGATCTCAGATTTCATGTATATAATTAGCAGAGGGTATAAGATGTGCAGGGGGACTTTTTATGTTGTCTGTTTGCATTTTGACTCTTTAAAATGTCTATCACATGGTCTCAGCCATGTGAATTTTGACATTTTAAAAAGTTGATCAACTAAACTATATCCCCTTATCCTACTCCCATGATTTGTTGAAAAGTTTAGTTATAGCTAGGTCTTGCTTTATTCCTCTAAGAATTGTAGAAGGGATCTTATCAGGACCCCTTACACTGTCTACTTTTTGATTTTGGAGTTACTTTAAAAATATTTCTTCTTAAAAGAATTAGGATCAGTGAATTTTCCCAGCTACTTCTACTAAACAGATATGATAACTTTCTAATCCTCTTCCCCATAATAATCAAGATTTCATTTAATAATCCTTTTTCCAACAACCTTTTCTGTTTTCTCAAGTTCCACAACCCTTTCTTTAATGTTTCTATGATCCTCTATGCTTTATACAATGTTTTATTACCTTTCTTGAATTAATTGGTCATTTTCGTCCCCATTTGGACTTTTGCTTTTCTGACTACTTTCCCACTCTGTTCTACCATAACTGGTATTGTTTTTGTCTACTTTTGTCATCTTTTATATTTCATTATATTTCTTAAATATGACATATGCAATGCCACCTTATTTAATAATCACAATAGGACTTTCTTTCTTTTTGATTTGCTTATTTGTTTCATCTAAATGTATGTTGCTTCTGTAGTGATAGATGTTATGTATCCCTTTGTTCATCCAACCAGAAAATTAATTTACATTTGCTGCAGCTTTCCTAAGGCATGATGCCTGATCCTTCTGTGGGATCACCAAGTATTTACAAAAAAACTGAGAGTTATAATTTCTTCATCATGTCCTAGGTCTGCCATGGGACTTCCTCCCAGTGGCCTGCTATGCCTCCCATAGAAGGTTCCTAGGTCCATCCTTCCTAACTCATCAAACCATGTTAAGTGGCTTATCTCAACTCAGGGGGGCAGTGGCTGTGCACTGACTTCCTCCTGACCTGCTGAGTTCCTCACTCTGTCATAGATACTGGGTCCAGACATCCTGAAAAGGACTCTTATTTCTATGACTTCTATTTTTAATCTCATTGTTTTGGTTACTACACAAAGTTTGTGATAATAAGCAAAGATGGGACACAGACTAACTGGTTAATGGTGGTGGTGGGGGGTTCATTCAGTTTTCACTTAATTTCCATAGTCTAATACAATGTCATTATTACTGTCACCATGCTCCTTTCTGATGGCCAGTCTTCTAATCCTCTTTACCTTCGCTCATTAACAAGACCCCCAAATACTTAAATCCTTTCATATGAAGTAGCTTCTCCTTCTTCACTTTCAGAGACAATCCCATTATTTTCCAGAAGAGAATGATGACATCTAATTTGTAGATGATGATTTTCAATCCAGCCACTTCATACTCAGCAGAGAACTAGTCCAGTATACATAAAAAACACACTTATTTGTGATCAAGAGAGAATATTGTCATCAAACAGCAGAGATACAACGATGTCCCCAATTGGATACTCTCAATACTTTAGCTGTGCCTTGATATCCCGTCAGTGAAAATCTTTAGCAGGATAGGAGAAAAGATGCACCCTTGGTGTAGTTCTGTATCCTACTTAACCACATTCAGCTTAAATCCAAGAATGCAGGCACAACTCTCATTCTGCAAATACAAGGACTGAATGACATATGACTATAGCCCCCAGGATCTCATAATGCTGCAGCACTACCAGCAAAATATTCCAAAATATATGGTCACATCTTTGCTAGGACTGGGACTTTACCATGATGGAGTGGCTTGTATGCGCATGTGACACAGTTTTGTCTGTAGCTTTGTACTCCTCATAAAAATGAAAGAACCAGCAGCAAATCAAAGTGACTTCAGGACAAAATGAAATAAAGTAAAAAGACTAAAGTCACTGGAACCGCGACAAGTATTTATTAATGTTGGAAATCCAATATAAACGCTGACAAAATGAAATAAAGTAAAACGACTAAAGTCACTGAAACCATTAGTGTTTATACTGGATTTATAACATTAATAAATACTTGTTGTGGTTCCAGTGACTTTAATCTTTTTGCTTTGTACTCCTGGCAGAATAATTTTTCACAGATTTGGCTGAGGGGCAAAGAAAGAATAATCCAAACTTTCACCACTTCCATAATCACTCTGTTAAAAAAATGAAAAACTTAACCCATAACAGGGATACCAGGATCCACCCATACAGTCAGGCCTGGGAGTGATAGCAACAGCCACGTGCCTGTTGGCAGAGTGTCTAATGTGGCCTAGTCTGAAAAGTTACATGAAGCCACCCTATAGGCTCAGTTTTCACAAGGTGAAGAGTAAGTTGGGTAGGATGTAAGATATGTAGTAGGCAGGACAGATTAGGACGGAGTAAACCTTAGTAATGGAAAATGTCTTTCCAGTTTGTCACATTCTCCTCTGCTGAAATCCAAAACATTAATTTTGCTTGGCATTTCTCAATAATTAAGTGGCTTCTGAGCCATACATTTTATTGTTCACCTGCCCCAAAATGACTTACTTCTTCCATATCTGAGATCTTGTCTACCTCTGCATTTGGAAACACAAAATCTAAAACTGTACTTTCTCAAGTAGTTCTAATACTAGCTGTCTGGGGCCTTCCCTTTGTAGGGCAAGAAATATTTTCCTTTAGAGACAACTGCAGTTGTGGTGTTCAAGCTAGAAGAATATCATCCCTGTCAGTAATCCCCCCTTATATGTCTTTGCAAAGATATGGTCTATGTTGTTTTTTTTTTGTTGTTGTTTTTTTTTTACCATTTGCCTAATTATCAGGCGTGGTTTTTATATAACACTTCTGTGAATAATGTTGACATTTCCAGTCTCTGTAGTGAACCACTGATTGCAAGCTGGTGCAAAGGAGTAAGGTTATTTGCTGATAATGTTCTTCTACCATAGTCTTGGGTTTAATTATATCATTCTATCAGTTGACATTTGCTCACTTTGTCACCGTTCGTTAACCAGACTGTATTCCCGGGCCTTCAATGTAAAATGGATTGCAGCCCAATTAACAAACTGTTTTAAAAATGCTTCATTACATTGTCATTCATTAGTTATGTTGATTTAATGTCTTTTTGGTATATATATATATATATATATATATATATATATATATATATATATATATATATATATATATATATATATGGTACCCCTTCCACTTTTTTATCTTCCTAGTCTTTCCTGTACATTGTATATTCTGTAATGTATGCATCCATGTCATGGTTCCACATGCACCCCTCTTCTGTTACTACCACCGTGACAAAAGGAGATACTGCCAGAACAGATAGCTGGAATTTTGTAAATAATTATATGTCATTTGTGAATATCAAACTAATTTATACAAGATGCTGGTGTTACAAATGTATTAGAACTGTATGTCATCTATATCAAACTGCTCAGATGTTTGTGTCGAAAACGTGTTTGTAAAATGCTTGTGTTTAAAATGGTTCCACCATGTGCCCTACTGGAAGAGAACAGAAATGCACATGCACTATTGTAACTGTTTAAATATATATATATTAACAGTGAAAACTGGAATACAGAAGGTTAACGTCAGTCCAGCAAACATTAGAAAAATAACTGAGATTAAATTACTTTATGGTTAGGCCATAAAAAATGGTATCTTTCAGTTTTCAATGCAGCAAGAGATATAATGTATGTACTAAGAAGCTTTTTGTATTGTCTTTAGGGTGAACTAATTACTAGTCTTGAAATGTAGAGGAATGTAATTGTTTTATGACTTCCAGTATCTGCCAAAGATCTAAGCAGAAGACTTTGTCTGTATATTTTTACAGGTAGATGCTAAATGCTGCCAGATTCTAGCAATGGGGGGTTTCACCTGGGAACTAGAAGTCAGATGGCAAGAAATTATGTCATTCTGCAAGCTATCCCAGCAGTAATATTTTAGACATTAATTTGAGAAGTCTCTTAGTGAGACAGAGCATTCTGCATGCTGTCTTGGACATGACAACAACTTGAAGATCCATTCACCACATCTGCCTTGTTCTATTAGTAAGTTCTTAGGTTATGCTATAATTCTCATAGATACAGTCAGGAATATAGTGACATTTAGTTTAGATGTTTTTCTTTGTTTATGTGAGTATGTACTGCAATGTTATTTTAAATATTACCTGTGGTTTTAAACCCTGATTTCACTGTGAATATATATTTAGTATTGTCTTGTTCTTTTATTATTTATTATCAGATATATTCAAACATTTCACTGTGGCTGATCTTTGAAGAGATATTTAAGTTTTGAGAGTACTTGCATATTTATTTGGTGATACTGTGTGGGCCACTCCTAATTGCCTTGCTCTTGGTCAAACTGCCATTTATATTGGTATTAATATTACACACCAAAATTGGTTACACTTTGTAAGGGCCTTAAATTAGCTGATAAGGAGAGACTTGTAGCAGTGATAACTACCTTATAGTCTGGGCAGAAAGGGACATAGCTAGTAAACCTGTCCACACACACACACACACACACACACACACACACACACCAGCCTTTTCCAGGTGTGTGTGTGTGTGTGTGTGTGTGTGTGTGTGTGTGTGTGTGTGTGTGTGTGTGTGTGTGTGTGTGTGTATGTGTGTGTGTGTTTGTGTGTGTAAATCAAACCTCAAAGTGTGTGTGTGTGTGTGTGCGTGTGTGTGTGCGTGTGTGTGCGTGTGTGTGTGTGTGTGTGTGTGTGTGTGTGTGTGCGTGTGTAAATCAAACCTCAAAGTGTGTGTGTGTGTGTGTGTGTGTGTGTGCGTGCGTGCGTGTGTGTGTGTGTGTGTGTGTGTGTGTGTGTGTGTGTGTGTGTGTGTGAGCTACTTGGGCAGGGACACGAAGCACTGGTTGGACAGAACGGGTGCTGAAGGTCTTGGCTTGGTCACTCAGCAGAGATCTCAACTTTGTAGCTGTGCCAGTGGGGAGTCTAACTGGAGATCGGGAGAAAGGGGAACCAGCCCCAGACTGACTGTGGTCTCTGTGTGCTCTTAAGGGAAATTGCACTTGATGCAGGGAGCTGCATCTGGAAATAATGTGTATGTATCTGTTATCCTCCCAGTGAATGTCCCCACTGTTGCCAGTGGTGAGAATTGAGGCTCCTTGATTACTGGTCCAGTGGTGGGTCGTCACAACCAGACTATCAAATATTGTTCCTCTATCAAAGTCATAAGATAATGTTGCTTTTTGCCACCATTGTGAGCTTTGTTTTTATCTCCTTTTCATATATCTTTCCCCTTTTGGTCTCAGCTGTGTTGATACTGGCTATGTCTTTCTTTCTGTTTAATTCCTTGCTCCTTGTAATGCTCTCCCTAGTTGTTTGTACATCAGTAACTATTTTGATGATCTTTGGGGATTGTTACAATTTCCCTTCTGCACTTCTAAGCCTTTCTCATTAGCTACTTTAAATATGAGGCTCTTCAACTTATAATAGGTTCATAGCTAAGTCCTAGACTAACTGCCCTTTAGAGCGATTTTAAACCTAGCCAATTTCCCTTTTGGTGCTTGAATTAACTTATTCCATTTGGTGTTAGATTGGTCTTAGCCATCCTGTGATCAATAGTTATATACTGTCCCTTATAAGAATAACTAGGATCATACCATAGATACTGTGAGGGGATCCAAGCATTGGACAAAGCATTTAGGAGCTGCCTCTGTCCATTAGTAGTAAAGGGGGCAGTCCTGGGATACATTTTCTATTACCCATCCATAAATCCAAGTTGCACTTGAATATAGATAGGGATGAGCTTTGCTATATGTGAGTGGGGTGTCTGTTGCAGAGCAATGGAATCCTTTGCGAGATATACCTGCCACTGAAAACCATTCCGTTTGTACTGCAGAAGAGGACTAGATTCCTAGTCTAAGTATTTCTGAAGCTAGTTGACTTGCTGATGTGCAGTAAGTCCATTAGTGTTGGGTCAGAGGGTGTCTTGTATGCCAGGCACAGGTCACCTTTTATCAGTCTGTAGGATACTGAGTATAGTGACAGGGCTTTGAGTCAGTCCATGTGGGACATATTGTTTAGGCTTTGAACTCTTATATTAAGATATCTCTGTGGGTGTTCCAGTTGTTGTGTGTGTCTGGATAAATGCATGTCAAAGTGGACATTATACTCAATGAGTGGCCCAGTGAGAGCTGAGAAAAGAATAAGAATTTCTAGATCTAGAACCAATCTCTTTCTTTATAACCTGGACAATGTAGCTGGACTTTCTTATGACAGTGGACACATTGGTTAAAAGTTAGGGCACTGTCCACATAAGTTCCCAAATCTTGAACAAATGGATTAATGCTTAGGAGTGCATTTTTTTAAAACAACAAACATCTATATTGTCAAAGTGGTAGTTCCCCAGAGTAGATGACTTCTCAAAGAATATGATAATGAATTTTTTGCCATTTAGTTTCAGTCCATATTTTGGTACCAGTTATTTATTTGAGATAAACGTACCTGCAGGATAGCTAACTCATTTAGCGATTCAGTGACTGTCCCTAGCTTGCAATCATCTTCAAATGTAGTCAACCAGAGGTCTTTGATATTGCCTTTTACTTCAGAAAAGTAAATGCCAACAGGAGAGGTCCCAGCACTAAACCCTGGGGAACTCCATTGATGATTGGTCTCTCTTTGGAGGTTCTGATATTGTGATTTCCTGAATATTTTCTGTGCTGGCAATCCAGTGGGTGACACAGGGGCTTATTAACAGTTTACTTAGCTTTTCTACTATACCAAAAAGCTTTTACCAGGTCGTGGGATGTGGTATGTGCCATTTTACCTTCATCCATTGCTTTGGTGACCTTTTCAAAAAAGTCTACCAGGTTGAGTAAGCATGACCTGCCCTTGATAAAGCCAAACTGAGATAGGTCTAGTGTTTGGAGGTTCCCTATATACTTATTGCTGAGTTCTATGATAAGTCTTTCCATGGCTTTGCATATGAGGCTGGTCAAACTTATGGGTCTGTAATTGTCTGGGTCTGTGAAAGGTCCTCCCTTATGCAGGGGAATGATCGTAATTGTCCTCTATCCATTTAGTACAAAACCTGTATGTAGGATGAGGTTGAACAGTTTTGTTAGTGGGTTACTAAATCATGCTTAATGCTATTTAAGAAGCATCCATTGATAAGACCCACTGATGCCGTATTTTTAGCTTTTGATTGTGCTTTTAGGATTTGGTCTTTTGTAATAGCTGGAGGCAAGACAGTTTCAAGTATATCTTGTGGGATAGAGTAAAGTTAGAGCTGAATTTATCAGTCAGTAGGTTAGCTATATCTTCAGCCTCAGTGTAGGTAACTTTATTCACAGTCAGCTCAGTGGATAGTTGCATTGTGCTTCTGAGATTATGGATATAACTAAAAAAGGCCTTGTGATTCCCCCGGATTCTCAAAAGCTTACACGGCATGCATGATCAGTGTAAGGGGTGATGTTGGCAATATGGAGGCCAAGCGTTCCACGTACGTGATCGTTTGACTGCGCGAGCGCTCTAGCACTAGTGCTGCGCGTTCCCAGCCCCCATATGCAAATTACCCCATGGTGAAAACCATGCAAATGAGGTAAATCTGCCATCCAGGAAGCAGGAATCAGGGCATGCAGGTCTAGCGTAATATAAAGAGATGTACTCGGTTAGTAACTGAGTACAGTACTGCAAAATCCAAAACGGGGACATGACAGCTCCAAATAAAGGCTGCATATCATTGAGGAAGCATGCCAATGGCCAAGTATAAGGCCATTGGCATTGCAAACAATGTAAAGTATACATAATACAACTTTTATTATATGTCCGCCGATCACGGCTGTTGAAGCATAGGGCAGTGGCTCGTAAATGGGATCGGTGGAGAAATAAGAAAATAAACCTAAAAAAAGCAGTCTAACTAAAATCAGTATTCCGCTATGCAAGTCAATGGCAGGCAAAAGACAACCTGGCCAGTGAATAGTGGTTGCTAAGGGGGGAGGCACAGTGTGACACACGTAACTATGCATTAGCAAGCAATCCTATGCAAATGAGGGGAAGGATAGTGATTCATGGTTTTCCCCAGCATGTGAGGCAGGTACCAACAGGGTAAGAGTATGAATAGCTGAGTGCAAGACTAGGAGGTAGGTGACATAATGGGTGGGTGTGTCAGGCATACTGTAAGCAGATTGGAGCCCTGTGGCTAGGGTATGCTCCCCGCTTAGCACAGCCAAGCTAGGGGGTGTGTCTAAACCTGCCCAGCACTCTTTACAAACTGTAAGCGAATGTGCGTGCTGCACACCAGGATTTACAGAAGAAAAAAGAAGTTAAAACAGGAAACAGCAGCAGTGTGCACATCAGAGTACTCTGTTTGTGCAGCGCAGCCCTGGGTCCAAACAGAAGGGCAATAGGAAAGGAAATCAGCAGTAGGAAGGTAATCAAGGAGAACTAGCATATCTGGCAGGTGAAATGTATCAAAAGCATCCAATTACCTCGGCAGCAGCCCAGCCCAGCCCAGAACACTACTATAAACTAAGCAAACACCTTCCACACTGGTGTTTCCCACACTCTACACCACCAGTGTGTATACAAGTGGGGAAATTTTAACAAGCAAACCTACAAAATGAGAAGGGCTGCAGCAAGCAACATAGAACAACATGTGCAAGAGGCTGAGGGTGGTGAGGATGTGCATGCTGCCGAACAACCTACAGTGAGGAGACAGAGAAGAGTGTACAGACCCAGGGTAACCTACCAGGAGCTACATGAGCTGGAGATAGTGGAGCACTACAGGGTGGACAGAGACCTCCTACAGCAAGTAGTTGAGCTGTGCCGGCCACACCTGATACACCAAACCGAATGAGGGGAACCCATTTCAGTGGATACCAAGGTATGTGCAGGCCTAGGTATACTAGCCACGGGTACCTCCCAAAGCACATCTGGGGATAACATGGGGATCTCACAGGCATCAGCATCCAGAGTATTCCACCAGTTCCTGGATGCCATGTCAGCACATGCCAGTGATCAGGTATATTTCCTCAACACCCGCGAGGTGTTGACCAGCAATATGCGTCTCTTCCACCAAATAGCAGAATACCTTGGGGTAGTGGGTGCTATAGATTGCATGCACATATGCATCAAAGCAGCACCCAGTGTGCAGGGTAGGGCCTAAATCAACCGCAGGGGCATCCCGTCCATCAACTGCCAGGTCGTATTTGATGCCCAGGGCATTATAATGAATGTGTGTGTGCTAGCTGCCCTGGAAGTTATGATGATTCCCACATATGGCATTTGACTCAGCTGTACCAGAGATTTGCCAATGGGGACATCCCCTATGGTCACCTAGTGGGGGATGCTGGGTACACACTGGAGCTGTGGCTGATGACACCCATCAGAAATGCACACACACCTGAACAACAATGCCATAATGAGGCACATGCACAGGCCAGACATATAATAGAGCATGTGTTTGGGATACTCAGGTCACAGTTCCGGTGTCTGGACACATCTGGTGGAGCTTTGCAGTATGCACCAGCTACATGTACCCAAATTGTTATGATATGTGCGATGCCACACAATATGATCCTGTGGAAACAGCTGCAGCAGGAACAGCATGGGGCAGGGACACACAGCCTCCCACCAATGCCAAGGCCTGCACAGGAAAAGAGTGACCCAGAGGAGGAAGAACCTGTGCCTGCCCCAGTAGGCAGAAGGAGGTGTGCCCAGTATACCCTGGCCTTGGCAAAGAGGGTCCCAGGGAATTACACCTCTCTCCGACTCGCACATACAGTAAAAGGGATGCCAAACATGACACCACCTGTGTTCAACCATGTATAAGGAGTGTACTATGTGCATCTGACATAGGAAGCCCTCCAGCACCATCCGCAAATTTGGAGCATCCACAAGGTAAGTCATTCAACCTACCAATTGCCAAATGGAGTAGAATGTGTTGTCACCTGTAGCTATGGTATGGATGTGAGCATGCAAGGGAATTGGGTGGCTGAATGTTACGGCAGCAGACAGTAGACACCCATAGTGGCACCCTGACATGTGTAACACATACTACACAGGGAGACAGAAGCAACTGCAGGAAATGTGCTGTGCGAAATGTGTGTCCATATGACCCACACATGCCAGTCAGGACAGTTCACATACCCAACAACAGTTTCAGCCAGCAGGACAGGTGGACATAAAGCCAAACAGGGCCTGTGCCATGGCCCCAGAATGATGGCTAGGGTTAACCCCACTCCCAGGCCTACACAGACAGACCACAGCAGGGCAAGCAGTGGGATGCCAGTTCTGAAGGGTAGGACATCAGACAATAATATGTAGGGCAACCAAAGCCACGAACTGTAGTACACTGATGTGCCTCTAGACAGCATGATAGTTAGCAATACAGAATGAAATGGAGTACATGACATACCAGTACAGTCATAGCAAATGTGTACAAGTGTCACTTGTGCCCTCCCATCCTACATAGCAGTGTAAAGACAGTCAGGTTTGCCCCCCCCCACTCCCATGTAGACACATAGAAACAGTCAGGTGTGCCCCTACCTCCACTCCAGCATATAAATGTAATAACAGTCAGGTTTGCCCCCCCCCATCCTGTGTAGAAATGTAGTAACATGCATGAGTAGGTATAATATGAGTGGAGCAGAGATGCCCAGAGGTGCCCAAGATAGCAGGATACGTTGTAGCATATGGACAATTTGCAGGTCTGTGTGTGGTAGGATGGTGTGTGTTCCATATTGTGTGAGAGTGGTCAGTATGTATGCATGTCGAGGTAAGACCTGGTGGCCATAGCCCAGTACTGCTGATGACAGGGACAAGCCCTCACAACTGCAGTGCCAAGGACAATCCCCACTAGTATACCACCTGCTAGCAGTAAGCCAGTGTAAATGTATGGTGGTAATATATGTCACCATCTAAAAGACTGGCATGGCATGGCTGTTGGGCTAGATATACAAGCAGTACACAGGGGAAAGTACCCCAGACATACAGTATACATTGTATCACTGTGAAATGGAAACACCCTTGGAACTGTACATACAGGTATGCATCGCAGCAACTGGTCCTGTAGTAGGGGATACCGGTGATGTCCGGCCAAACACCTGCAGATCACAAAGGAGGTAGGACTGATGTATTGGGAAACAGCTGGTGTACATGCCAGCATACCAGGAATGCCCCATGCATATCTGTGTGTCAGATGCAAGTACTGTTCATAGCACACATGCATCCAGCTCACGCAAACACCACCCACAGGTACCTCACTGGTCATATCCCTGCTGTGGGGAATGGGTACAGTATGACCCATCCTGTACATGGCAATAGTGGAAGAATGCAGGTGTGTCCCTAGCTGTACGTAGCACCCTGCCAGCATCCACACCACCTGATCAAGACTGATAGAAGGAATTTGCATGAACACCTATCACACCTACCCTGTCACCCCAGGGGAATATACTGTCTGGTGTCTGTGACTGTAGGCCTGACAGAATGCAATGGCCTGCCACATGTGGCCTGTAGCAACACCTAATGCCCCACAGGCCTCTGCCAAAGGCCTGTGTCTCACACATCCTGCCAATGCATGTGAAGTCATGGACATCCAAATAACAACATAACACACTCCACATAAGCCATATGCAAGGCCATGTGGACAAACCACAGTAACATGTCCACCATGTCCCACTGCATGAACTGTGGATCAACACTAACACACACCTGTGATGGGGTGATACCCTTAGGGAAAGTATCAGAGAACGTATGCATAATGTCTGGAAGAGGTTAGAATAACAGAGGGGGGAGGGTGCATGGGCAGCATGGAATGTGCAGGGTCTGACACCAAGCTGTGAGCCCACACTATTCCTGGCTGCAAACATATAAATGGGTGGCTACACACCTGCCCATACACCACAACAGGGTTAATGTCCTGACCCATGGCCCCTGCCTTTGGGCAAGTTGTGCAAATCTGTACAGCTGTGAGGCATTGCCACAGCAAGATAAGCCCAGACTGTCTTGTCAATGGGTGTGCAAGTATGGGATCCCCTGCCAGCACTCTACCAAGGTGCTGAACCGGATACACAGACCCAGCAGCAGGTGTCTACAGCTCCCCCTCCAGAATGGCATAACTTACCTTGAATAAGTAGGTGTCTGCCCACAATACTGGACACAGCTGCAGTCACCCTTGTCCCCCAAGACAGCACTGTCAGCAAGAATGTCCACCTGGCAGTACATGGAGACAGGCAACATCACTGTGTATAACAGTGCACATGTCTGAATATCTCTGCTAACAGCGATACCATGCAGCTGAAGCAGCACAGACACAATCACCTACAGTACACACTATCCCCTGAACAGTTTGTCCCCATATTGCCAAATGATCGATGGATACCTAGCAGAAACACCTTGCTACCTGTAGGTGTACAACACAAAGGTCTGCACTGGAGTACAAACTACCTAGTATTGATCCACACATTCTATACAGAAGGGCATACTGGGCTTGCACACACACAGAGAAATGAAGGCGATGTTAGTCAACAACATACTGAAAGGTCATACTGGGCATGCTCACACACGTAATCAAAAGAAGCCCATGTCTGCAAACAACAGTGGACCAGACATATCTGGCAGTCACAGATGTTAGTGCAGACACTCTTCAGTATGCACCACCCATGCTTTGCACACGCAGTGGATAGGAATACATGCATATATCCAAGGACAATACACTATAATAAGCCAAACATACACGAACATAGATGTGTGGGAGAGAGTGACTGTGACAAGGAGCCAACCATTATGAGGCTTGTCCCACCCAGCACACAGCCAAATGACTACAACCACATGATGCTCAGATGTCACTCACTGTAGACATTAGCCACCGGTATCTATCAGCATTACGGACTATGTGGTGCAAGTGTTAGCTGTGTAACATGACTGTACAAGGAAGTAGTCATCTAGCAGCTGTATACACATACTAGTGGAATATAACCCTGTGTGTGCCCGCATGTGGTGTGGGTTATGGCCCATGCACACACACTGCCCTCCCCATAGTCCTACTATGACAAATCTGCTGAGGTCATCTCCTTTGAAATACACCTTTGAGAAAAGTGTAGCTAAGTAATCTCTGTAGCGCATCCTGTAACTGCATACTGCTGTAGTGTGATAAAGTAGCTAGGTAGGTGTTCTAACCCCAGATGTGGCAAGTGTGCATGTCTGTCTGCACAGAGAGCAATGCTTTTTATGGTAGCCACACTCCTTACAACTCCGATACTCACCTTTAGCAAGGCTGCTGATGTCACCCACCTAGAATTACACCTCTGGGAAGGTTGTAGCCCGGTAATCACCATAGCGTGTCCTGTAACTGTGTACTGCTGTAGAGTGATAAAGTAGCTAGGTAGGTGTTCTAATCCCAGATGTGGCACCTGTGTGTGTGTGTTAGTGTGTGTCTGTCTGTCTCTGTGTTGAGAGCAATGCATTTTAGTGTAGCCACACAAATTACAATTCCTATATTCAACTTGGCAAGCCTGATGATGTCACCCACCTAGAAATATACCTCTGGGAAGGTTGTAGCCCAACAATCACCGTAGCGTGTCATGTAACTGTGTACTGCTGTAGAGTGACAAAGTAGCTAGGTAGGTGTTCTAATCCCAGATGTGGCAACTATGTGTGTGTGTGTGTGTGTGTGTCTGTCTGTCTGTGTAGAGAGCAATGCATTTTAGTATAGCCACATCAATTACAATTCCTATACTCGACTTTGGCAAGCCTGCTGATGTCACCCACCTAGAAATACACCTCCGGGAAGGTTGTAACCCAGTAATCACCGTAGCGTGTCCTTTAACTCCGTACTGCTGTAGAGTAATAAAGTAGCTAGGTAGGTGTTCTAACCCTAGACATGACAACTGTGTGTGTGTGTCTGTCTGTCTCTTTCTGTGTAGAGAGCAGTGCATTTTAGTGTAGCCACATGAATTACAATTCCTATACTCGACTTTGGCAAGCCTGCTGATGTCACCCACCTAGGAATACACCTCTGGGAAGGTAGTAGCCCAGTAATCACCGTAGCGCATCCCATAACTGTGTACTGCTAGAGTGTGATTTAGAACTGTGGCAGGGTTCCATCCCCACCCATGGCAGTTCCGGATGATTTGTGTATGTCCATGTCTGTATACAGAGCAATGTATTATAGGCTAGTCACATGCAGTACATTTCACATGGCCCACCTTGGGAATTCAGCTGATGTCATTCTTTGTGAAATACAGCTTTGGGGAAGGAGTTCCCTAGTAATCCCCATGGTGCGTCCTATAACAGCTCCATGCCGTAGTCTGGTATAGACCTCTGTCAGGGGTTCTATACACACACATGTCGGTTGCAGATGTTTTGTGTGTGTCTCACTGTCTGTGTAGGGAGCAATGCATTTTGGGGTAGTCACCCGCAGTACATTTCAAATGGCCTACTTTGGCAATCCTGCTAATGTCATTCATTGTGGAATACACCCTTGGGGAAGAAGTACTTCAGCAATGTGCATGGCGTGTACTATAACTGTGTAGTGCTAAGGTGTAATAAACTAGTTAGGTAGGGGTTCTGCTCCCAGACATGACAGGTGTGTGTGTGTGTGTGTGTGTGTGTGTGTGTGTGTATACATATCTCGTATCCTGTGTAGAGGTGGTTGTGAGTGTGTGACACATGTGGCCAATGTGAAGTGAGTTTTGCATAAGTCTTATATGGCAGCCCTACTATATAGCACAATGTCCACCCTACAGGGATAACAGATGTGAAATAGCTGAGAGGCTGGAGTGCAAGGCCATACCCATATGTGTGACATCAAGGCCAGGCAATCACATTTAGCAACCCCAGCATTACCCAGAGCACACTCTCAACACATGTCTCATACTCACACACATGCCTAGGCAACAGCCAATATGTGGGTAGTACACTGCATATTGGCCACTGATAGTAACCATGGAGTGATAGCAGTGGGCTACAGAGGGCATGTCCCCCTGTCTATCTGTCCAATATGCACATACATGCTGTCAGTGCACCTCCCCCATGTTCCCCAATGGACACCTGCACCACCTGTGGTGCCATCACATGTGTCCCACAACGGACATACCATGCCTGACAGCATGCCCTGTATGGACAGTTGCCACTGACACCAGGGAATGCTGTCAGCATGCCATCAATGTAGGTGCAGGTAAACCTGCTGCCCATTACTGGTCACTGCTACAAGGGGCAAGACTGGCACATATGATGGTAATCTGTGTGCACAACATGGGCCAGACACCCCAGGTACAAATCTACATGGCACTGTACATGCATGTGGGAGGTGTGCACATCCCAGACACCATCCATGTCATTGGGTAAGGAACCCATACATGGCAAATGATGCACAGCACTGGCCACACACAATAGTCACCCAGGTGACTGGATGGGGGATACAATAGCCCCTGTGTGGGCAAGAGCAGAAACTACAGCCCTGAGACACAATGCAGACCATTGTCATGTGGCCTGATGCCAAGATATACCCATTGCCTACCCTTGTATAGCCTCTGCCACAGTCGACCACCACACACCCATGCAGGCATGCACCCATGCATGTCAGTACTGGCACCTTGTGTGTTTGTCTGTGTGTTGTATGGTGCATATGTTCACAGCCACACTCACTACAACCATCATGCACATACAGAAGCATGCTGTCAGATGTCAGACACCTCCTCATACCCTTTGCCCATACCACCTCCATATGACCTGTGTGGTGCATGTGGTACCTGCACAGTGATGTGTTGTGGCAATCCTGCTACTGATGTACTGTACCCCTGGCCCTGCCAAGTGTATCAATATATGCGTGTCCCTGTGAGAGTGTGGCTGTGTTGATGCTGGCACCTGTTCTTGCTGACAGGCATGTGTACATCACCTACCGTATAGCTACCGTATCCCTGTTGCAGATGTCATGCACCATCACAGATATGTTCTGAGGGCTCCACAACAGGTAAACCATGTGGCACATCCAATAACTGCATCAAACTGTGAACGCAGTACATAGTTGTCAGGTGTTTGATACTCTGTGCTGGTAGGTTTGTGACACAAACAAGCTGCAGTTTTACTCCACCACCCCTCCCGGACATGTATTTGCCTCTGTCTGCCTCTCCGACTCCCTCTCTGGTGGATGTGGAGACCTACACCAGCTATGCTTAATCATCAGCATGTGTATTTTAAGTGATGATCAGCTGATGGCCACTGCATGAATCACAGCCCTCCCCTAGCTGATTGCATGTGGAACAGCTGTGGTAACAGTCCCATAGCTAATTGCATGGAAACACACTCCGATATCTAGGAACATCATGTTGGTGTTTGCCCTTGTCATTCACTGTGAGCAGAAACTAGATCCATTGGTTGGCAACCAGCATCTGCGATGGATTGGGAATTTACCTTCAACAACATACACTGTGGAAACAGGGCAACACACAGGAGGGGGATGTGCCTGACCCACCTACAGACTGTAAGTGCTGCTATACTGCATGTGGCATACTGTTGGTTTAACAGTGTGTGTGTGTGTGTGTGTGTGTGTGTGTGTGTGTGTGTGTGTGTGTGTGTGTGTGTGTGTGTGTGTGTGGATATGTCTTTCCTACATGTCTCCATACCTGTCATGTCAGTTCCATGTTTATGTGGAATCCCCATCTGCAGGGTCATCTGCAGACAGGGCAGTGTCTTGTGCCGTTGGTTCCATGTGTTACCTACGGAGCATCTATCTGTGGACTGCAGACGGTAGTGTGAGGATTGCAGTCTGTAGATGGTGAAAGCTGTGACAGTTACTGGCGTCTTATCCCTCATAAGACATATGTTGCCACAAACCCTGTTACAACAGTAAATGTATAAGGTTATCACAGCAACATGTCATTAGTGGCCCTTTTGATGTGCTGCCAGCCACAACTCTGCCAACCTGTGTACATATGTCATGCATGACGTGGTGTATATTTGCTGTACACCATAATTAGTGTCATCATATTCGCTAACATGCCAGTGAGATTTCAGACCACCCCACATATTATGTACAGTAGGGGTTATATTTGATGACATAACCTGGACATTCTGTGGATGTTTGTACAGTCCTACGTGTGTGTGGGCATCAGTGTTACAGACAGCAGGTAGCAATAACTTCTACAGGAGAACCGGCACACTCAAGGCAGCTACATATGTGTAGGAGGTTCAGGAACTACAGACAGAGTGTAAATAGAGCCATGTTATGCTTTGTATAGTACTGGTGTTACAGGGTGTGTGTGTAAATACTACTTTACCTTGGAATGCAGTCTGTCTGTAAAGCCCTCAACTGTGGGCCTATCCTCTTGGTGGCCAAAGGTGTGTCTAACATGTGTTGTCTGTCCACCACACAGGTCCTGTGTCTGATATCCCACTGACAGTGTGTGTGTGGAGTGCTATCAGTACATGACCTACATATCAAGCATTGCACATATGACATGCTGTGGGGGGGGGGTGTTCCGTAGTGGGCTGTGAGTATATCACACTGCCATTGCTGCCATCAGTCCACATCTGTTGTATCCCCCACACATATGGTGGGGCTGGAGCCATATATGTGTGGGTGTTGCCTACACAATACGTGCGTGCTCTTATGCACTCCAGAGGCCAGTGTATGTAACAGTGGTATATGGGCCTGTATTATTGAGTCTGGGGGACACTATAAATTATCTTGGCTATTAAATATGTGGGGGTATCAGGGGTGAGCTGCCATAAGGTATCTGGTTGTAAAGTGCCGTATACTTCACCTATATGTACATCACATACATATATTCGGTTACTGCAAGCCTACTGCCACCCGCCAGATGGACTGTTCTGTTTGTCAGTGTGCATGTGATGGTGTCAGTTATGCCTTGTTATGCCACAGTTACAACCCATGTGGTCACATGATGTCCTTACCTCCCACTGCTGTTGTACAGAGTGTAGACAGCGGCTGCTGAACTATACACCTGCATTACACACTGTTGATCATTTTGTATCCTGTGGCCCAGTCAGTCCTCACTACTGTACAAATCTAAGGACTTGGCGTGGGCAGTGATGGTTGTGAACCTGACCTGACTACTGCATTAGTATAACTGTTTCACGGTTGCATTCCTCTGTTTATATGGATGTCACTGTTTGAACAGCTATATGACATGGCATGTAGAACTGTCATGGTACACAATAAAAGGTATTCCATTTCTGCAAACTTGTGTGTGGAGTTTTTCCAATGACCTCTCTGTGGGTATATGTTGCAGGCAACGGTTGTCATTTGTATGGGTGGCCCATACAGTGTCCGGTTGTTCAGGGCTTAGCTGTAGGTATATGGCTGTTCCATATTGTGCACCGACTACATATGTATGCTACTGTACATATATCTGCATTAGTCACATGTATATCCATATATATGTATATATATATATATATATATATATATATATATATATATATATATATATATATATATGTACATATGTACATATGTATGTATGTATCTGCATATCTGTGTCTATGTATCTGTATCCTGGGGATGTTGCTGGCTACCGCAGTTTACATTACCAATGGGAGGCAGACTGTAATGCATGATATGTTGACAATACCAGCCTGACATCATACAGGAGGGATGTTGTACTCTTAACTTCCTGTGCCCATGTCGTGTCAGGTCCTGGTTATGGGATCTGCAACAATTGGTAGTGTATTGTGGGGCAGATGTGTTTGGCCATGGGGGGGATGCCTACTTGTACATGACATATAGAGTGTGGGGCCTCTCAACCCCAGTAACAGTGCATGCGGACATATGTGTGTTTGTTAATTTGCCATTGCTCTCTACAGATGTATGGCCATATGTACTGGTATAGCTATATATATCTGCTGACATATGTAACTATGTCAGTATATACCTACATAGCTGTATATCTGTATACACATATGTAAAGTGCTGTGTATATGTAGACATATAGGTGTAGGCACTTATATGTGTCGATGTAGCCATCAGCATGTATAGATGTCCATATATAGTGATATATGTGTATATAGTGTTAGAAAGCTATACATATATATATATATATATATATATATATATATATATATATATAGATACATATACAGATATGTTGTAGCAGTGTAGACAGTAATATATTTACACACAGATACATCTAGATGAAGGTATACATTCTCTGTACAGTTGCATGACTGGACTGGTTGATATGTTTTGGTTATTGCCCTGATTTTCTACAGCTGCAGTGGCCTACTGTTAGACCATTGTAGCTCTGTTGCAGAGGGTCCTGGGGTCAAGAACTGCATGTGCTAGATAATGCATTGCACAGCATATCTGTTACAGCTGTGGTGGGGGGGGATATAGCAGTCATCACCAGGTTCCCCTCATGTGAGCCCCCTCCCCCATCAACCATGCATAAGGTCAGTTATTTAGTGGTGGGAGTTCCGGTTGTTATTCCTATCTGGTGCTGCAATTCACATATCTATCCATATATCTATATGCATATCTATATTTATATTTATATTTAAATATATGTGGACATATGTATCCACCCAACTACATACCATTGATGTGATATGATGTATGTGTGAGTCAGACATTGTTATGTACCCATGTATCTCTCTACATATACAGATCTATGACTATCCATATGTCCATGCATGAGTGGCTTACAATATTGGCCTGCCCCACATTTGTCTGGTCAATTGACGTGGATGATGTCAGGCATGTGGTCAGTCAGGAATGCTGATATATTAAAGCTGCAGACATCATGTTGTTCAGATTATGTGTATTACAACAGATCACTGTTTAACTAGCAACGTTTTACATGTATATGAACAATATTTCACGTGTCCAGATATGTACCCCACTTCTGTCACACTGTGTCCACAATGTTTGCAATAAGAGGTTGAGTGTTGTGCTATTAGTACAATTCCCCTTATGCAGATTGACTGTGCTGCATGCTATAGCTGGGTATACATGGGATGTATGTATATCCGACATGGTGTAGTGTTAATTCACTGTGATTGTGGTATGCAGGATCCTGGGTTCGGGATGTGCAGTGGCTGTCAATTATGTTGCAGGGTTGAACAAGGGTGGTGGGATGCAGGGTGATTAAGGCACTTATAAGCAGTCGTGAGCATGTTTGCGTGACAGTATGCATCACCAACTGCAGGTAACAGCCAGTTACACCAGGTTAGCCCCAACATTGCTTACTTTGTGTACACAGTGCTCACCTTCATGCAAACATAGACCTCTGGTAACACGTGCCAACAGATAGTTTGCATCAGATTTGCTGAGCCTGGAAACGTAAACACGCGTGCTAGTGTTGACATATGCTTACAACAGCTTATTGCTGCTTAACCTAACTACTGCTGTATGCATTATGATACTGACACCTCACATGTGCATTTCCTGCAGTACTCCTGTTTATATATATATGTATATATATATATATATATATATATATATATATATATATATATATATATATTTCGTGGCCGCAGTACTCCTTTTCATGTATATATGTTATTCCATGGGTTATGCAACATACATATTACACATAACATGGTTTGCCATGGGAAATGGTATTTCCCAGTACCTTCCCTCTGCCCCCCCTCCTTTCTCGCTAACATCCACGGGCTGGTCCCATTAGAACAGGTTCATCCAACCATAGCACGCCTCAGTCCATAATGTTGTACCCATCATTCCCCCTCCACATCAGTCATCCTTCCTATAGGTTCCAGCCTAATCTAACCACACCACTACACATTGCCCACTCTCCACTTCTCGGGACCCTTTGCATATGTTGTCTCAACCCATGGATCTTCAGGCTTCCCACACATATAGTCTGTGTGCATACGTCACCATCTGTGCTTACTTTTTAGGCATGGTATGTTACCTCGAGGACTTTTTTTGGCAGACATTTGGGGTCATCCCACCAGGGATGGACATGCATTTGTTTAAGAGTAGACTTAGCAGGGTGACACTGTGTCTCTCACTGGTAGTATCCTGCCAGTAGTCTGGGAGCCAGTGCTGTGCTATGCTTAATGGTGTGTATTATTAGATTTGCATGATAATCACCTTTTGGCATTGATTTCCCCTTTGCCACTTGTTATATATGTGTCATGTATCCTTGACTCATGTGTCCGGACACTGTCTGGGGTCCTGGGAACTTCTACACTTTATTACATTCACATCTCACCTCTGGACTTACTGCTGTACTCCAGTTCACATATGTATGTTCTGTAGTCAGTTATGGCACATATGACTGCATATGGATGCCTTTCACAGGTTCAGTTTGGTTATGCTATGGTGGAAACATGTTTACTACTACCCCATTCTTCTGTACATCTGTCATGGCTTGGTGGATTGCTACTGGGACTATGGTGTATGGGGTCCTGGGTTTGTGACCTGCATCGCTGTTTATTTTGTTGCCAGGCTGAGAAAGGCCTGTTGGATACAGAGTGATTAAGGCACTCTAAAGCAGTCGTACAGCTGTACACCCGCTTACTAGTGCGTACATATGCCTACTATTGCCTATTTGTGCTTACACCTGCTTACTAGTGCCTTGTTCCGTCTGACACAGATATGTCACATGTGCATTTTTTGTGGTACTCCAGTTCATATATATCAGCTATTTAGTGGGCTTTGCAACAAAAATATTGGTTATAATGTAATTTGCCATGTAAATTAGACTGTGCTACAGTGGGACCCGAACCAGAAATGCCTGTTCATTGGTTGGGTGCTCTACCCACTACACTTTTGTTGTTCTGCTTCATTTGCATATTTTTAACATATTGTACTACCCATGTTTCCTTCCCCCAGCCCCCGAGGTCACCGTACATAGCCTCCATCCATTCTCCAGTTGCTAGCCCAGCCATACCACACCTCCACACATTTCCGTCCCTGGATATGTTGGTAGTCCTCCATTATACTGTCTTGACCCAAGCTTCTGCAGGCTCTTCATCTGTTTAGTCCACATACATTTGAGCCTTCCGTTGATCCTCCTTCGATACTGGTGGGAACATCTATGTGACCCACAAAGTTTGATTTGTCCCACCAGGGATGGACCTGTTGTTGTGTCATGACTAGACTTTGCTGGTCTACACTGTTTCTCCCACTGGTAGCATCCTGGCAGGGGTTTGAGAAGCAGTGGTTTGCTCACACACCAGGCCAGCCTCATCTCCCTGTTCCATGGATCCAATGCCCCAGGTGTGACATTCTGTCCATGAAGCACTCCCACACGCCCCCACGGCGTGCACCGTTTTTAATTCCTCTCTTCAGTAGTGTGCAAGACTACTGCTCTCACATGATGTGTGGACAGGCACTGTTCATTGATACACATAGACTGCTCGGAATACTGTGATTGAGCAATGTGCACATGTTTGCTGGTATTAATCTACATACTTACATACATTTCCTATACTGTTGAATGATTGTGCTGGATGATATGGTTGTGATAACTGCAGCTGAATGTGTATTTGCCATGCCTTTGTGGTAACTCACTTAGACTATAGTGTGCAGGGTGGGGGGGGTTGGATCCTGGGAGTGCTGATTAGTTTGTTAATGGGCATGACGAAAGCTGTTGGCTACAGAGTGCCTAAGGCACTGTGGAGGAAGTGTAGGTGTGTATGTGCTGGTGTGCGCAAGGCTCAGCCTTGCTGACCTCTGGTTACTGCATCTTACACTGAGTTGGCCTCCACATTGCTTAACCGGTGTGGGCATTGCTTACCACTACCAAAGCAGGTGGAACCCCGCTTGCTGCCGCATACCCCCAAGCTACTTCATGTATTTAGTTCACATTTGCTGTCCGGGACAATCTGACTGGATGCTTCCCCATTGTTAGCGGTGGTCCGGGGAGTGAAGCTCCACAGTAAACCCCAGCTACACGTTACATGTACTACTGAGGTGTACACATTCATAGAGAGTAACAAACTTACCATAGTTATGTACCACATTCTTCATGCTTAGTTCACATTAACATGTCGTTATTATACATGCTTAGGTCAAGTTTACATGTTGGGTATGACTGTTGACAAAGGTCAGTTTAAGGTGAAGTGAGATTCCAGTTTAATAGTTCTGGATAGGTTACACTCAGGTATTCGGGTTAGGTTTGGTTATGCCATACCTGTGTGGTAGAGTAGAAGAGGATAGTGAAGGAGTAGGTAGGTAAGTAGGGGGGGACATTGTAACTGTATAGTAGGCCATTGGAATGATTGGTGGGGGAGCAATAGGGAAGATTTGCAGGATGTTGGGATTTGTATGCAAGGCAGGACAGGAGTTGTCGATTTCACTAGTTGGTTTAGGGGTATAGAGTGTTAGTTGGGGGGAGGACTTCGCCAGGTAGTAAGCATGTGCTGATCCAAGTGTGCTTGAGGTGTTCCTTCATGTGTTATTTACATGTGTCATGTGGGGCAGCTGAGGTAATGCACGTGGGTAGGGGGTTCCAGATTCTGCCAATATAGTTGGGGAAGAGGGTGTCACCTACTTGTGACTGTGAACATTAATAGTAATGAAACAGGGGTTGATAGGTAAGTGGTGTTAATGGAGCACACAGAGGGGCAGATAGTAGGGGAAATGTCCAGGGATATGCAGGAAGGCTGACGGGAGGTCCACAGCTGGCCATTTCTTCTACACCAATAGCTGTGTATGTACAATGCATTTGGGGGTAGATTTGGACACTCGCACCCCTGGGTGGGGGTGAAGACAACAATGACACCTTGTGATGCCAATTAGTTTGGCTTACATACCTACAGTGAGGTGTTGCGACCATGTGTTCTTTGGTGTTATTTAGTGGGATTTGCAACAACACATCTTGTTATACCATACTTTGCCATGTAAAATAGACTGTGCTGCAGTGGGACTCGTACCGGGTGTGGCTGTTTGTTAGGTGGCGGCTCTGCCCAATGTACACTATTGCTTACATCCCTGGGGCGGTCCCAATAGAACCGCTCCAGCCAACACATGCATGCCTAGGCCCATAATTGCATACCCATAGTCCACCCCCCTCCGCACCTCTTCTACAGCACTCATCCATACTCTGGGTGCAGGTCGGGTCTAAACACACCACTACACACTGCCCACTCTCCACTTCACGGGACCCATCTCAGATGTTGTCTTGACCCATGGGTCATCAGGCTTTCCCACCCTTGTAGTATTGGTACATACACTCCCCGCCTTGATAAGTCATTGCACGGGCAGCCTCCTATTACAAGACAATTTTTGTGGTGTCCCGCAAGGGATGCTTCTGTCTCTGTTCCAAGATTAGATTTAGTGGGTCCACTGTGTTCTCCCTCTCTGGTTGTATCCTGCCTGTGGTTTGGGAATTGTTTACATTGTTTGTGTGTTTGTATGTCTCCCCTGTCTGGTTGGGGGGGGGGGGTTGATGCTACGTGTTACACGTTTGTTGACTGGGCTCCTCACCCCCATTGGCAAGGCCTGTGAACATATGTACTTTTTAAGTGCTGTATCATATCATAGCTATATATCTGTGTATATATACACATACACATATATATATATATATATATATATATATATATATATATATATATATATGCATATATTGTGTGTGTGTATATATATATATATATATATATATATATATATATTGCTAACAACATGTGGATGTATGGGTGTCTGCATATGTACATATCTATATGTGGGTATTTATATATATGTCTATGTAGGTATACATTTGTACTACAGAGAGGGAGAGGGCTATATCTGTTTAGTTATGGGTATATATACACACACACATACCTCTACATATTTAGCTGCATATCCTGTAGTGTTGACTGGTATTGCTGGATACTGTGTTTCGTGTGCATACCGGCCAACCTTGTGTGTTACATAAGCTTTGCAATACCTACAACTAAGTCTGTTAGTGTACACAGAGCCACACGTGTAATCTGTTGTTAGTACCAGGAATACACTCGTCCCATGCAGGACAACTCGAACATTGGGTATTCAACTTTTGTCTACACCCAGAGTTACATAGGTACCCATGGCTATGTGCATGGACTACGGCATGTGCCAGACCTAGGATACCTGAGTCAGGACAACATACGGGATGGGTTCCAAGGGGGGGCAATGTGTGGTGGTGTGGTAGCTATGGGCTGGTAACCAGGGTAGGGCTGGTGGCTGTGTGTGTGCAGCAGGTGGGGGGAAGCGGAACTGTGGGTAATGAATGTATGGGTCGGGGATGGCCTGGGTTGGATGGGCCTGTACTGCTCGGCCTGCTTAGTGGGTCGGGGACAGGGGTATGTGATGTGAACATGTGAAACTTAACAGAGGGATAATTTAAATCCCTATTTCAATTACACATGTACAATACAATGAGCTTGGTAGTGTATTGCAGGTTGGACGTGTTTGGCTGGGCAGGGGGTATGCCAATTCGTACATGACGTATTTTATTTGGGGCCTCTTAGGCCCATTAACAGTGCATGTGGACATATATGTTTCTGTTCATCTACCATTGCTATCTTCAGATGTCTGGCCATATATACCTCTGTGTGCATATATATTTGCTTACATATTTCTAACTATGTCCATATATACCTATGGAGACATATATCTGTGTACATATATGTAACTTGCTGTGTATATGTGGACATATAGATGTTGACATATATACATATATGTGTAGTTGGCATTTGCATGTATATCTGTTCATATATTTGTATATATATATATATATATATATATATATATATATATATATATATATATATATATATATATATATATATATATGGATATTTATATATATATATATATATATATATATATATATATATATATATATATGTGTGACTACATCTGTAGATATGTTGTATCCATTTAGATAGTAATATATTTACACACACACGTCCATCTAGCTGTAGGTGTACATTCTCTGTACTGTTGCATGACTGGGCTGGGGCTATGTTTCTGACAACATACGGTTTATGCATATCTGGCATGGCTTAGTGGTAAATCATTTTGTGTATAGTGTGCATGGTCCTGGGTTCCACCCTTGCAGAAGCTGTTTGTTTTGTTGCTGGGCAGAACACCGACCGTTGGATACGGTGTGCTTAAAGCACTTTAAAGCGGTTGTAAGTGGGTTTGTGCGGAGGTAAGCACTGCTAACTTCTGGTCATAGTATCTTACACTCAGTAAGCTTCTCCTTTGCTTAATCTGTGTCAGCAGTGCTTAACCCCGTGCAAATGCACTTGCACAGACTTACTAGTGCTTACATATGCTTACTACTGCTTATCTGTGCTTATGCCTGCTTACTGCTGCCTTATTCATTATGATACTGACTCTTCACATGTGCATTTCCTGCAATACTCATGTTCATAAAAATGTGTGTTATTTAGTGGGTTTTGCATTACAAATATTACATATACCATGCTTTGCCATGTAAAATAGACTGTGCTGCACTGGGACTCAAACTGGGAATGCCTGCTCATTAGGCGAACGCTCTGCCCACTACACTATTGCTGACATGCTTCATTTGCATATATCATCCTTGTTATCTTCTTCAGCATTTTAGACTGCTTTCAGCATGGCTAAGCAATGGACACACCAGCGCACTTATGGTTAGCTGTACTCTGAGCTTTAGACACCAATATGGGGGTTTCTTTTTTGATTTTTATGTCCTGTTGCTGTTGTACACATGGGGGACTGTTTTTGGGGATATGCGGACACCTATGAGTGGTATTGCTCATTTATTTCCACTTTCTGCTGTTCAACATTGCAGGGGCATGTTTATTCTGAGGGCACTGCTCTCAGACATGCCCCCTGCACTCGTACACACTCTGTTTAAGCCTGGGGGCTTGGGCAGCTCACGTTTATTACTATGCATGGCACGCTGCTGCCCTGCTCCTAAGTGGCCACTTCCGTGCAGGCCTAGACTAATCCTGCATGGAAGATTAGTAAATCCGGGGGATTGTCTTTGGCTTGGGTAGCTATTTTACCAACAAACTTGGCTTTGGTGGAATTTATTAAGCTTCTTAGTTGTTTGGTTGGGTCACATTCTTTTGATTGTCAGTTCACTTTATCATAAAGAAAAAGGGCAGTTCACATAATCAAAAACTTATTTGAACTACACTACATTTGGTCGATATTTATTATGCAGAAAATGGTTTAGAAAATTATTGCTGGTGTGGTTTCTGAGGATAGGAATTACAGTGCAAATTATTGTCAATCAGTAGTTTTACCATGATAATTCCCTTTATTTTGTTACTCCAGCATCTCTAGAAATGTTTAAGCATGTGTGCCACTAGTGGTTCAGTGCAAAAGAAGCATTCTTTTTATTCTGAGGTTGTGTGACTATGGCGTTAGTATATTTATGTTAGGAGGGTGTGGAGGCTGGCTTTTGGAGGTACATTTAGTGTGTATGAAATAATCAATTAAATGAATGTCAATCAAACGAGTTTTAGATTAAATGAGGCACTGTTTTTCCTTGTCAATTAAGTGAAATGGTGATGTGGTTAAATACAATTGTTTGTTTATTTCAATGTAAAATGCTCTAATGCTCTGGAAATTATTCATCTTACTTTTGGTTAAAATTCTCTTAGTTTTTATTATAAAGCTTGTTGATATTATGTTTCCGTTATGTAGGTTTGTTTCTGAGGTTTGCATTGAGCTTATTCCGACAGGGAGATCTGAATTTATCATCTATGCAGCTGCTTACATGCTGATATAGTGTGATAGTGCACTTTTCTGTGTATTCAGTTGAGTTAACAGGGTTTGGTGGGGATTAGAAGCTTGCCAATATATCACTTAGGAATAGGTTGTTTGTCTTAAATAAATTGCTAAGGGTACTTTGGGTTGAAGAGGGTCTCTGGTTTCATAGGTTCATAGGTGTGTACTAGGCTATTGGCCCTAGGGCATAATTAAGCCTATTCAAAAATTTTCTGCTTACGCTTCCCTCCCAAGTGGTTTAGTTACCTGCGCCCCTGTCTAGCAGGGCCACAGAAGTGATTCCTGGGGTGAATTTCCTGTTTCCAATCCACTCGTCAAGATTCCTCTTGAAGAGCGCTAATGAGGAGCTCTACCTCACATATATGTGGACCTTATTCCAGAACAAGGGGAGTCTCTGGGACATGAATCTGTCCCTCCAACAATTCCTGTTTATTGTTGATGTCAGGTTTATGTCCCTTGAGCGTGTAGCTCTGGTGAATTTGGTTTTCCTTAGGTGGAGCATTTCTAACAATTCAGGGTTGTACATAGCCTTGTATGTCAGGCAGAAATCACCTCAGAGTAGCCGGTATGCGACCGAGTACAGTCTGTCATAGGGCATCTGTTTGAGGCCCATTATCATCTTTGTGAGCTACTTTTGAGGCATCTCCAGTTGTTGCAGATGTCTTCTTAGGTACATCCCGAATGGGGCATTATATTCAATAATGGGTCTAATGAGTGATGAGTAGAGGAGGACAATAACTTCCTTATTCCTAAATGCAAACCCCTTTGTGATAAGCCATGTAGAAGGATTTTCTAACCACTTTAGCAATATGGTTGTCGGAGAGGTTACTATCCACCTGAGTCCCTAGGTCTCTTATCACACTCTCTGTGGTAAGTGGGCTACCTCCTATGTTGTAATTCATAGGTACTTGTTTTTTCCCAAAGGGGATGACTATGCACTTTTTGGCATTTAGCTTGAGGCCATGATTTTGACACCATGTATCTGTATCCGTAAGACCCTTTTGAAGGATGCATACGTCAGTAGGGGTCTCAATTATGGCACCCAGTTTGCAGTCATCTGCGAACTGTGTTAGCCATAGTCCCTCTGTGTTTGCTTGTACCTCTGAGAAGTAGATGCCGAACAGGAGGGGTCCCAGGACTGAGCAGTGTGGTACACCACTAGTCACAGGTTTGGAGTTGGATCTGGCATTTCCTGTTCTCACTGAATGGGTTCTATCCGTGAGCCAGTTAGCAACCCATCTTGTAATGTAGGAGTTTATATTTAGGTTGGTGAGTTTGTCTATAATTCCCGAGTGGGGAATGGTATCGAAGGTCTTTGCAAGATTAAGGTATGCTGTGTGAACCTCCTTTCCATCATCTATTGCTTTAGTGACCATTTCGAAAAAGCCAACCAGATTTAGGAGACAAGACTTTCCCTTTACGAACCCAAACTGGGTGGGGTCAAGGGTTTGTAGGTTCCCAATGTCATTGTTTATGAGTTCCATGATGATGCGTGCCATGGCCTTGCATACGAGACTCGTCAGGCTGATGTGGCGGTAATTCCCAGGGTCAGTGGTGGCACCCCCTTTATGGAGTGGTATAACTGTTGCCGTATGCCACTCCTTGGGCACATAGCCTGAGGTGAGGCTGAGGTTAAACATGGTATTAAGGTGAGGGATTAATTCATTTTGGAGTTCATGTAGTACACAACCTGGCATGCTGTCTGGTCCGATGGATGCTGTGTTTCTAGCCTTGGAAAGTGCTGTTTTTACCTGGGTGTCTGTGATTTTAGGGGCAGTAAAATCTTCTGGTATGGAAATGGGCCCTTTGAGGGGTGAGGGTGGGGTGAGGTTTTCACTGAACCTTATGAAAACACAGCACCTCCACTCCTTCCAAACACCAAAATCACAAATCTATACGAAAACAGGAACACATCCACTGTAGGTTTGAAAATTCTTTAATTCTGGTACCTCGGCCTTCGCCTTCTCCTGGAATACATTTTGCTACTTCAAACACCACCCTTTTTATATCATGATTAATTAGATCATTAAAGCACATTAACCCATCAAAGCCAATCAATGCCACACCATTTTAAATTGCATCTTGGAACACTTTTTTTAAATAAAGCTACAACATGATAAATAGCATTTTGAAATAATTCTTAAATTGCATCTTATAACAATTTTTAAATATGACAAAATATCATCAAATTTTATATAAATACATTCATACAAAGTCCTTCATACTTAATTAAGCATACTTGCAAAATCATTTCAATAAATCATCTATTTTACAAATATTTTAAACTTCATAAATTCATATCAAATGCCTAATTAAACATTTTAAACATTTTGAACATTTTTAAACATTTTTAAACATTTTTAAACATTTCTAAACTGCAATTATATTCCGAAAGATATGTGGAAACACTACGTTAAATTTCCAAATTTAAACCATGCGGAGACAGGGTTTTATAATTAAGAATGAACCTGGTTTCCATTTGCAATAATTTTTCACGAAACACATCTTTATTCCCCAGCATAGTTGGTTTACCCAGTGCACAAAATATAAACCCCTCTGGAACTCCCCCATGTACCTCACAAAAATGTTTCCCTACTGGACTTTCCAGTCTTTTATGTTTTATGTCACCCAAATGCTCTAAAATCCTGAGCTTCAGCTTTCTAGTTGTCTGTCCTATATACCATTTCTTTTGTGAACATCCACATCCTATGATGTACACCACCCCTGTGGAATTGCAGTCATAATACTCAAACGCCCTATATGTTACACCATTGATTTTAATACCATCCAAATTTCTTACCCTACTAGCAACAGTAGCTCTGAGTGTAAATTATTCTTTGTAACTAGATATTCTCAATTTTCTGAGATGTTGAGGGAGGCAGTGTTGAGATTCTGGCCCATCATCAGTCAGGATGATAGATTAGGCAAGCTTTTTCCATCGAATATTACCTTCTCATATAGTAGACACTCCAATTTAAAGGAAATCTTGAGTTTCAGAAAGAAAAGTTCATCCAGAAGGAATACTAAAAAGGGCACATACAAATGTGGAAGTTGCAAGGTTTGTAGTAGGGTAAGAAATTTGGATGGTATTAAAATCAATGGTGTAAAATATAGGGCGTTTGAGTATTATGACTGCAATTCCACAGGGGTGGTGTACATCATAGGATGTGGATGTTCACAAAAGAAATGGTATATAGGACAGACAACTAGAAAGCTGAAGCTCAGGATTTTAGAGCATTTGGGTGACATAAAACATAAAAGACTGGAAAGTCCAGTAGGGAAACATTTTTGTGAGGTACATGGGGGAGTTCCAGAGGGGTTTATATTTTGTGCACTGGGTAAACCAACTATGCTGGGGAATAAAGATGTGTTTCGTGAAAAATTATTGCAAATGGAAACCAGGTTCATTCTTAATTATAAAACCCTGTCTCCGCATGGTTTAAATTTGGAAATTTAACGTAGTGTTTCCACATATCTTTCGGAATATAATTGCAGTTTAGAAATGTTTAAAAATGTTTAAAAATGTTTAAAAATGTTCAAAATGTTTAAAATGTTTAATTAGGCATTTGATATGAATTTATGAAGTTTAAAATATTTGTAAAATAGATGATTTATTGAAATGATTTTGCAAGTATGCTTAATTAAGTATGAAGGACTTTGTATGAATGTATTTATATAAAATTTGATGATATTTTGTCATATTTAAAAATTGTTATAAGATGCAATTTAAGAATTATTTCAAAATGCTATTTATCATGTTGTAGCTTTATTTAAAAAAAGTGTTCCAAGATGCAATTTAAAATGGTGTGGCATTGATTGGCTTTGATGGGTTAATGTGCTTTAATGATCTAATTAATCATGATATAAAAAGGGTGGTGTTTGAAGTAGCAAAATGTATTCCAGGAGAAGGCGAAGGCCGAGGTACCAGAATTAAAGAATTTTCAAACCTACAGTGGATGTGTTCCTGTTTTCATATAGTTTTCACTGAACCTGTCTGCCAATATATTGGCGATGTCAGTTGATTTTGTGAATTTTGAACCAATATGCTGTAGCTCAGAGCAGATCGGGGAGTTGTTATTTAGGTTTTTGACATAGCTAAAATATGCTTTGTGATTGTCTTTGGTGTCTGTTGCGATTTTACTTTCAAAGCTCACCTTAGAGGTTTTTATAAGGGTTCTTAGCTTTTTGCTAAGGTTGGTCAGGGAGCCCCTCCATTCCTGGGTTTTTACTCTTTTTTGCAATCATTTCTTTCTTCTATTATAGACCTTATTTATGGCTGGGGTCCACCAGACTGGTTTCCTCTTTTTGGAGGAGTGGGTCTTGGTCTTGTTTGGGATAGCATGGTCCATGCACTCATGTAGGTGCTTGTAGAGTGCTTTTGTGTAGGATGTAGCAGATTCAATCATATTACCTTTCTACTGGGGAGTAACAAAGTTTGCCACCTCTGTCTTGAGTAGCATAAAGTTCGCCTTGGAGAAGTTTTTCACCATGGTTTCTTTTGGGGGGGGGGTGAGGGTGGTATGTGGATATCTAGGGTGATGAGTTTATGATCTGATCTGATCTAACCAATGAGGAATTTACCACAGGTGTGGAGCATTTGTCCCTCGTGTTGGTGATGATCAGGTCCAGTATATTTTTACCTCTCGTGGGGGTGTTAATAAGCTGGTCCAGAGCATTGGAGTTAATGTACTCCAGGAAATGCTGAGCAAAGGTATTAGTACTTCCATAGTTTTCCCATTTGATGTTTGGGTAGTTGAAATCACCCAGTATAAGGGTGTTCGGTTGGACTCTCATGTTTTCCAGTACCTCGAGGAAAGAGGAGTGCATGTCATGGGGCCAGGAAGGTGATCTGTAGCAAGCTACAATGTGGATTGCAGTTTTGCCCATTGTCAATTGCACTTGGATGATTTCCGAGGCATCATACTTTGCAACCAGTCTGGAGGTGTGGTTATCCTTGATGAATATGGATACGCCTCCTCCCTTTGTATTTTGGTCTGAGTTTTGCAGCCGAAATGTGTGGTATGAGTTGTAGCCTGGAATTGCTGGGGTGCTCTCTTGAGCCTTGAACCAGGTCTCCATTACTGCACAAATATCAATGTTCTCCATATTGAGGAGTGCCTCGAGAGAGTGCATTTTAAGGTTTAAACTTCTAGCTTTCAGCAGCATGACACTCAGTTTTTTTGTACTTTTACAGTGACGGATTTGTTTTTTGAACCTTGCCTAAAAAAGGCACTATTGGGGTGGCAAAAGCCTATACCAGTATCCTGAATCTCAGGGGTGACAGGTGCAAGTCATCTCTGGTGAGGCAGACAGGTACTGGATCCCCATTGAATGATACCAAAAACTTAGCCAATTGTTGAAATTTATCATTTTTTTCCTTGTACTGAGTTATCATTCTTGGTGAGGGTAAGATGCTACTCAGGGCTAGGGTCATACCTGCCTTGATTACATAATCAGAGAGCTCCTCTGTGTCTCTTTTCATGTAGTCCAGGGAGGTACGTCTCAGGTCATTCACACCAACATGGAGAATGACAGTCGTATTTGTACTTGTTGTGGAGTGACCTGACTGCGTGGGTAATGTGGCAGATTCTGGTGCCCGACAAGCAACTGACAGTGACCTTCTCTTTGTCCAGCCTGGTGAGGGGAACATCGGTGTGCCTGACTATGGAGTCACCTATTACAAGTGTGTTTGGTAAGGTGTTGTGCCTTAAGGGCTGTGGTTGTGCGGCACACTGATTTTGGTGGTTATGTGATGATTGCGGTGTGTTGGTGGGTGCAGGTTGCTTGTGTGTCTGCTTTGGAGGTTTCTGTGTTTCCACAGATTTTTATTTAGAGCCTCCGAATATGTCTTTATGTATCTATGTGTGGGGTTTGCAGTTGCATGTGTGGTGGGTCTATGTGTAGTAAGCGGTGGGCTGCATGTTGCTACCTTCTCCTCTTGACTGTCAATTCCAGTCGTGACTGGAGAGAGCTTTGCCTCAAGTCTAGCTATGTAAGTGCATATCTCACAGATTTTGGTGTTGTGTGGTAGGAAGAGAGGGTTGTCTGTGTACATGAGGCAGTTGTGACATTGCCTCAGGATGCCCAAATTCATCAGGTGCACTGGAGAACACACTGGGAGCTGACTCTTGGACATGCCTGAATGGGTTAAGGAACTTATTCTTATTTGCCAGGTGGGGGAGAGTAATTTGACTGTTCCCTACAAACAACAGTTGTGGGTAGAGTACTATAGTTTATTAGTGCTTCTGTCTCTTAGTGCGTCAAGTGCTAGTCAGAAAGCTCTGATTTCAGTGCTAAGACAGACGGACTGCTAGTACCAAGGGAAAAACTGAAGAGCAGACTCTGTGGAGCCAGGGATAGTTTAACTCTAGCTAACTGCCGATGTGCAATGCACAAAACCGCACAAATGCAGTTTTTATATCAGAAAGATTAAAGAGATAGAAATTAGCCCAAAAAGGCCAATAAAACTACAGTTTCTGGGCAGAAACCACTCCTCCAAGGACAGGTAGGCTGTTCAGAACTCCCCACTCTCACTGGTGAACAAAGAAACTTCCTTTTTGCCCAAGTAAGGTATGGCCAACACAGAAGCTTAAACACAGCCCAGGTATCAGCAGGTATCTGAAACTGGACTTTCCTAGCTTAGTAAGGTGGGAAAATAGCAAGATTTTTTTTTTGTTTGTTTTTCTTTCAAGAAAACATTAGAAACAAATGCAAAAACACTTTTATAGTGCAGTAATGGCTGTCACACATGAGTAGGAAGCCAGTAACAAAAAATACAATTTATAACAAAAAACAACTTTTTTAAAGTTCAGGCACAAATAAATGCAATTTCAGTGTAAAATGAGTGTTCTCGGAAGCAATAAATGCCAGAAAATGAGCATTTAGTTAGAAATAGCAATAAGCAACACGAAAAAACAAAATATGGTACTTAAACACTCCAAAGTCTCTCCTTTTGTCTCTCTGGGATTGTAGGTCTCTGCAGGACACCTGGGCAGGATCTGCTGAGCTTATACAAATGCAAAAACCACGCAAATGTGGTTTTTATATCAGAAAGATTAAAGAGATAGAAATTAGCCTAAAATGGCCAATAAACTACAGTTTATGGGCAGAAACCACTCCTCCAAGGACAGGTAGGCTGTTCAGAGCTCCCCACTCTCACTGGTGAACAAAGAAACTTACTTTTTGCCCAAGTAAGGTATGGCCAACACAGAAGCTTAAACACAGTCCAGGTATCAGCAGGTTTCAATTTTATTTCAGAAGAGATGGCTTTATAGTAAGAGCTAACAGGTGATGAAGATACACAAGGGATGATGCAAGATGCCTCCATATTAGTAAGGACAAGATCCAAGCTGTTGTTCTCCCAGTGGGTACTCTGACTAATTGCTCCAAGGCTTTTGTATTGACAAAGCAAAGTCTAGGAATCTCTGTACTTGCACACTAGTGGTGGTGTAGGTTTCCCAGTCTATAAGTGGATAGTTTAGATCACCTACGAAAATTGCATTGGGTTTAGTATTGAATAATTCTAGTTCATGTTGATAGGCATTGTGGCTTTCTAAGGTCACTTTAATGTAGGATCCATCCCCACCACCATATTCAGGCCATTGTGTAACTACTGCCTGCATTTCTCTAAGGTGTTTCCCAGTTATTAGTGACATTAAAGCAAACTGCTCTACATCAGTTTTCAACAACTGTATCGCATGATGTAACACATTCTAGTCTTACCTATACCATAGACATATAGCACTTCAGATATTGTTATGTGTTGTTTATCTTGGACCTCTGTGCAACTTTGCAAACTCCTCCTGCAATGTTTCTAGGTCACCTGTAGCGAAGTAATTTGTCCCTAGACGAACAAGACATTCTGCTGTCTTTTCAGTGCTGCCACAGTCCTACAGACTTACTGCCTGACCCTCTGACCCTCATAGCCACAGTACCAGGTAGACACCTATCCTATCTGTGATCTCCTTCCCCTATTTCTACTTTCCTAAAAATGGAACATCTGATCAGAAGTTATTTCTAACTCCTCTTGCATTATATTCCTTCTTCCTATGGAGTTCATCTGATGAGCTTCCCAGTATCTTTCTTAGCCATTCCCGCTAGCTCACCCAAAAAGAAACTCATCTGTCCTATAATTGCTTAAGAAGTGTGGAAAGTTACAGTGGGAGTGATACAACTCTGTCTCACTTCCACCTTCCTGAAGCCCATTTGGGTCAAAATGCTTGTCCTTCTTGAAAGTTTCAGAGGCACTAACAGTGGAAGCCTTAGGGGTCCTTGCAGGGGAAAAGGTGGTATCATGAATCTTGGGTAGCTCTGCCTAGAGAACAAAAATCTTAGCTTTCAGCCTAGCAATTAGGTGCAGATGGTGCAACACAACATTCACCAAAATGTCTACAAGAACATTGTTGCTCCACACATATCAGATGACACTACTCCCATCCCATCATTCATTATTTTCACGTCTAACTTTCCTTTCTGCTTGTTGCTTCCTTTCTATTTCACAGACAAGACAAGCTAAACCATTTCTGCTAAAACTTAAGTAAAGAATATTTGATGAAGGTGAATGGATGCTATAAAATCATAAAATACATTTATCAGCTATGATTATACAGTCATACTGATTCAAAATGCAATGCAGTTGTGGTGCAGCGGTAGCATTGTTGCCTCAGAGCAAGAGGTTCTCCTGTTCAATTCTCAGCTGGAGTGCGAGGAATGCGTTCTGTGTGGAGTCTGCATGTTCTCCCTGTGGTTTGGTGGGCATTCGAAAGACATGTGTAAATGGGCATGCCTTCGCTGAAGGTTGAATGTCGAGCTGGCACCTCAGCGTTTATGAAAAATCTACTGCCAATCATTAGCGGACCGGAGTTCCACTGTGGTGACCCCTAACCGGGAAAAGCTGAAAGACAACAACTGATTCAAAATGCAATGCAGTCAAACCTTATGAAAGAAAGTGCTAGGTATAGAAAATTGGTAAATGTATATATTCAAATATAATTGGTTCTTCCCTTATAAGAGAAAAGCACTGGATGAAAAAATGCAAAAGTTGCTTTTTGATGCATCATGCAGTTTCACTTTATCTTTGAGCTATGTAGAATAGCATGCGTTTTTAGCCAAAACTTCATAAATTACTTCCTGCTTTTGATAAATTGGTATTATTTGACAAAGAATACAGGTCTGACTCACTGCTGAGACTATACTGATGCTATTAGTCATCTGATTTCAATTCACAATGTTTTTTTCCAGTAAGCACTCACAAAAGTGAATTTTGGAGGAAAGGACAAATAAGGCAGTAAGAAGGATGAGAAAGATGGAAGTGACTATGTGAAGTAAGAAGTAATATATTTAAATATTTCTTTGCACAGTGACTGGTGCACAGAACAATTCTCTTGGCTCAGGCTGATCCATGAATCTAAAAATGCATACATAAGCAGACTGTAACTACAAGGAAGAAGTGAATCTTAAACCAGAGATAAAATGTATAATGTGCACATGAAACAGCTATGGAAAATGGACACATAACAGGGGCCCAGACCCCGTTATACACTATCATTTAAAATCCTTTGGCACTTCCTTATGGAAGAGGCATTCATTTAGTTTCATTCCCTCCCATTTCTAAGTGGGTGGTGACTTTTTTCTTCAATGTATGCGTTATTTCTTCTGAGTATGATCTGAAAACATAATCTTAGCAATTAAGTTTTTTTTCCAGAAAGTATGTCTTCCTGTTTTCAGTACCAGATACACATAGAGCTAAAGTGGCTGTAGTCAGATGCTTTTGCAACTATAGTCAGTTAATTTTTGTAACTTTAAGAAGGTGTTTTAACAGTGGGAGAGATTTCAGAGTATCATTGTTGCCTAGAACTGAATGTGGTATAACTTTTTTTCTGCTTATATCAATTTATTCCAGAGGTTTTGGAAACATTAGTCAACCTTTACAAATTCATCATTTTATTTCATCCAAATATTTTGCACCATTTTGCTTAACACAGCCTTTAACATATAACTGCATAAAATTCTATTTCCTTCTCCCAAAGCTTTGCTCATAAAGAATTCACAAATACATTTGTGAAAGGCACTGGCCAAGATTCAGAGATGCTCGACACTTCTACGCAAGGCTTGCACAACTTGGAGGCACTACAAGGTGAAAAAAGGAGTAATTAATTATCCAGAGCAAGACAACCATCACTTCTGTATAGGTAGCTGCAATCCAGCACACATAAATTAGCAGAACCATAGCAGTCAAGACACATCTCTGCAGTGAAACTATGCAAGCTAACACATCCATGCAATGAAACACATACAAAGAAGCATAAGCCACAGTCCACATTGCACAGATCTTACAAGAACTGAAAACATGATCACACACAAACTGATACATTCCAAAAATAAAGCAAAAAGAAAGCAGTACATGTGGAGACTGTGTTGCATATTCTATCATATCCCTCAGCAGAGCAGCACAAAGAGCTACATAAAGCCTTATAACTTTACAATATTTGCAACCTTTGTGTCATGGTGTATGTGGATATCTGTCAGATGCATAGAACAGAAGAAAATTATATCTAGGAAAGTAAGAAAAATTGGATGGTAGAGAGGTACATAGAAAGATAACCTACAAGACTATGCAAGGTAGGATGAAGGCAAGGCAACATTTTTGATAGGGATAGGTCCCCGTTTATTGCCTTACCAAGACACAAGAGATGAGAGAAGGGGGGAGAAAGGAAAAGTAAGGCAAGGAAGGGGGGACACGATGGTGTGCATGGGCAGAGAGACACACATAAAACAGCACAAACAAGCAGTGGAGGAAGATGTGACAGACAGACAGAAGACAGACCAGTTTATGATGGAGGGGACTGGATAATGCAAAAGGTGTGGGTAATGACACAAGAGAAAGGGGGCAAACATGGCTAAGGATAAGGTGAGGACTGAGCAGCAGAATGCCATATGCAGTCTCAGCCCACACAGACATTATTGTGATCCATTGCTATATGATGGATCAGGCTAGCTGGTGGTATAGGTTTCACTATCCCTTGATGGCCCAATGGTCAGGACTGGCCAGGTGAGTTAATCTACCATCTGCTTTAGAAAGCTGTCCATCTGGACCATATACATGCTCACTGCTCTGTCTACTTTAGTCTCCACTGCCTGCTTCATCTGCAGACAGGTCACCTCTGGCAAGTGCTGAGTTAACTGCTGGGAAAAGCCTTGGACCCTTATATGGTGGGGCACTCCCAGCTTCATTAACCTCACAATCTTCAGCTGTAGTCTCAGCAGGGGTGGACCAGGGATGAAGTACTTGCCGGGCAAGTATATCATCTGGACCTGTAGTGAGTGGATTCAATGGAAGTTTGTGATAAGGGAATTTATCTTGACAACATGTGAGTATAACAAACCTTGGCTGGCCCCTAGTCTTTCCTATATCCTGCAATAGGTGACAAGATTACTGTCTTGTTCTACTCGTGATGAAAGAGAACAGATCAGATCAGAGAACTGTGGTAGGTATCAGGTAAGCAACCAGGAGAACAGAAAAAGTAATAGTCCAGTGCATGCACTCCTTTAGCTACATGACAGGCAGCAGGCAGGTGTGTGTCCCTTGTGTATACACTAAAATGCCAATACTTACACACAAGTACACAGCAGGAAGTGTGCAAGAACCTGATATGTTTCTGCATAACATGCCTCTATAACAGGTTCCTTCAGAAACCCACAATAAATGTACTGGGCAGATTACAGTTAATGTCACCATCACCTCCACCTGATGTTAAAGCTGCATACAGTATCGTGACAAGTACACCTGCTGTATGTCTTCCCATATCTGTTCCTGCAGGTATACTATAACATACCTCCCATAGCTGTCATTTCAGCCATAGTATGGTATAAATATTAGGTTACTGCTTTGCATAAAGCTGTTTCCTATCATGACCTTGACAAATACATGGCAATGGCGAGAACAGTCCAAAACATAAAACAAGAAAAAAATCCCAGTACTGCCAACTTGCAGTACCATTCTGGGTGAAGTTGCCTAATCTTTTCTTTCAATACATGAAGGACATTGGGATTATGGTGCTGCAGGTCATTATGTTGATGCCTGTACTGTTCTGCTGTCCTGATAATGTCTGTGACTGAGGTCAACACCCAGAATAGGCCATGATAGGGTCCCAATAGGTGTTCCCTAAACTGGCCATGAAGGAGATAGAGCATAATCTTTTTCTCCTTCATGCACTGTGCAGGCACTTTCCAGCAGGTACCACCAGAAGCTGTCACAGACTTCCAAATCTTCTCAGAAAATGATGTCACTTTCATGAGGATTAAATGATAGGCTATGAATTGTATGTACAATGTGATTTCAGAATGGTTGGTAACACAATGTCTAGCTTTGGAGTAATGTACTCAGCAGTATGAGCTTGCAGCCATGTGCTGTCAGTGGTGAGCATAGGCAACAAGCTGCACTTTAAGCCACAAGCACAGGCAGTAAAATAAAGTGATTCATAGATATTCATTGAATCTGTCCTAACTTGCTTACATATTGAGAAAATAGATGATTGCCCAGCAGCTTTTGGAACCTATATTGGATTTCAGGGCAACAGTATTAGGAGGAAAAGCAGCACTTTCTGGACATGCAGACAGTTCTAAGGAATTACCCAGTACTCTTTAAGTGTGTTGTAAGCTGGTTCTGTCAAACTTCCAAAGGATGGGTGCATCCTTGAATAGGAATTTGTTTAACAGAACAATGGAAGCATAACTCTGTGTGTCTGCACGTGTATACTGTAGGTAGAATATAATGGCAAAAACTTAGCTCACAATGTCAGGGCAACGTATCCTTGTATATGCGTCTCACTACTTATGGTGAGGTCATGGTCTTTGTCATTTACTGTATATGGTTGCCTACGGGAGGGGGCATGTCATTTCTTCTGTCTGCACATGTGTATTGCTCCCCATTGTACTGGGGTAGGTCAGCATTAATGGCATTTCCTGAGGTGCCCCTAATGTTAGAAGCATAGTAACATAGAAACGATACTTGGTAGGCAATCACAGGGACCATAAGAAGACAAGTCACACACACCTTTAAGATGAAGCACTTAAAATTTCTTGCCACTCTTTATGAGTCCTTAATAGTGCTCAACTCTGAAATCAAACAAGGATGTACATGATAACCTTGGAATAAATTTTTATCTACCCATCTAATCTTCAAGACGAGCCTTAAAGACGGTTTGCAACAGAGATCACTGCCTTACCCTATAAATAACTGATGGTCCTAACAAATTACATGAGTACTATGGTAAATGCATATGTCTATGTGTGTGTGACAAGTACACCTTCTGTATGTCTTCCCATATCTGTTCCTGCAGGTATGCTATATCTCCCATAGCTGTCATTTCAGCTATAGTATGGTATAAATATTAGGTTACTGCTTTGCATAACGCTGTCAACCTACCAATCCTAGTAGTATAGAGTCTGTTTGATGTATTCACAGGAGTCTGCATGTCCAGAAGATGAGGTGGACAGCAGAGGATGGATGATTTCAGCCCTTCTGAAAATGATGCCATGTTACAGACATTCAGGACACATGGGTGGCATCTATTGGAGAGAGGGGATGCTGACCAGATGGCAGACAGTGGTAAATGACATAAATGCCATGGAGGAACACAAGAACATGTTGCAGCTGTGTTATCATGTTACCAGTGTCCTACATCTTGCCAAGGCAAAGGCATGTTACACAACAGTGGAGAGGATGGCCATGGGAGGAGCACCCAGGATCAAAAGGCTAACAGAACTAGAGGACTTTTGCTGCCCTGCAGGGGGACAGCAGTACTGTGAACATCCCTGGAATAGTAGATACTGGCATCCTCCCACCCTCCACACACACACACACACACACACACACACACACACACACACACACACACACACACACACACACACACACCCGTTTCTGGATAATGCACTTTATTAATTAGTATTACATTTAGTACATTTCTGCACAACAGGACTATACATACAGACTGTAGGCTGACAACAGCATATGTTGCTTATGCTTTGTTATTAGAATATTAGCAATCCAGCTACTTTACAATGGCAGTTGATGTAGGTTGTAATTGTTTTGGTGGAACTTGTATGGGCATTCTTAGTGCGAATGCTACATAGTCAGAGTTGTATTATTTGTTTATAATTTACATACTTGCTTAGTTATTTATGTTTTGTGGACTGGGCCAGTCACACTGGGGGAAATTTGTTCAGGATACCAGGGATGTTCCCTTACTCTTTCTTGGGGTGTCTGGAGAATGCCTCCTGTCAGGAAGATGGAGGAGGAGGGAGCTAGTATGATGGTAGAGGGATACCTGTGGATTGATGACTGGTGAGGTTTTGAGTAAGAAAATGTGGAATAATACAGTTGCTGAAGCAGGATTAAAGGAGACATTATTGATGGTGATGTTGTTAGAAGAGTCAAATGGTGAAAACAGTGTTTGCCGGAGTGAAGTAGTAAAGAAGTATGATAATGAAATGACAAGGTCAGTAGTGTCAATTAGTATACACCAACATTTCACTGTTTAGTGCCTCAGATTGTAGAGATGCAAATGAGGATTTCAGAGAGCCCAGAATGTTGGTGTCATTGATGGTGAATGTCTGGTGACTGCTACAGAGCACAAAATGAGTTTTCAGGGGAGCAGCAGGCTACATATGTAACAATGCTCCTGCGTACAGGACCTGCAGCTTTGAAACAGTGATAATTAATATGTAGAGCAGAGTAACAAAGCGACAGGTAGTGCAAATCAAATGCAAGAAAGGTAATCCCATAGACAATATGTAACATAGCACAGCACTGATTTATCTGGGGCAAACATTCTATGAAATTAAATTTGAATGATTTACTCTAAAAGAAAGATTTGTTGGAGAATGTGATAAAAAAGTTTCTGTTCACAGTAGAATGAACATGCGCTTCAGAATCTAAGCATTCAGTCTAAAAATGGTCATGTTGCAAAACCTGTCTAGTGTGATAATTGTGAATGGAAAGACAGATCATGTGAATAACTGGGGTAACCAAAAATCATATGTGTGTGTGTGTGTGTGTGTGTGTGTGTGTGTGTGTGTGTGTGTGTGTGTGTGTGTGTGTGTGTGCGCGCGTGTGCATGCTTGTGTGCATGTGTGTGTGTGAACATGGATATTCAGTGAAATACCATAAATTAACATATAAACGAATTTGTGGAAAGAAATGCATAGTTTGATTGTCCAATATTGCAAGTACATGATGATATTTAAAATAAATAAAAAAACCTGTATATGTAGAAGAAAGTTTAATAGAAAGTAAAACAGATAATAAAGATGGGGAAAGTGACATGGGTTTTTTTATAAATGTTGATAATGAAGGTGTTCAAAATACAGAAGCAAATAAGGTGTCCAGAAAAGAAAATTAAAGTAAAAGGGAGTGTGAAGAAGGTGATGTGTTTACTGTGGAAAACAAGTTATTTATTTATTTAACATTTGTTGACTGGGAAAGTCCGACTAGGTTCCACAGATCCTGTTTTCAGCAGTGGCCCGGGGAAAAATGCTCCAAATGCTCCAGTTTTTAGTAAGTATAAAAATAAATTTGATATACTTTCCTCAGACGAAAAACAGTGTAGATTACAGTGTCAGAAGGAGACGAAAATGGTCAACTGGATATCAAATAAAACAGAAAAAGAAAACTGAAAATATGAGGAATATAGATGCAAAGAAAAGACAAGTTAATGCAAATGTTGCTGTTGTAATATGAATGGGTATGAAAAGTGAAAGAAGAATGGTGTAAAACAGTAGACTGTTATCATAAGCCTGTTTGATAACAGATTTTTATCTTTATGTGGCAGTTAGAACAGAGGATAAAGGCTCCAAACTGTTAATGAGATGGTATCTGTAGCTAAATGGCACTGGGTTTGATTCCTTCCACCTTAATTTGCCTACTTTATGACTGAGAAAGTTACTTAACCCGAAGGTATTCCTAGGTCACCTATGAAAAGGGATACATGTGTGAAATGGCTTCTCTGATTAGCAAATGTATTAAAAAAAATCTAAAAAAAGAATGAAATTTGATTTGTGGGTATGGAAATAACAGTGGTCTCTTATCAATAGACGTGTTCAGGAATAACATAATTAACAATAAACAAAAGTACATATTCAATGTAACTGCTGGGTGACAGGAAGGAGGTTAATATGTGTTTAAGAGTACAAAGAAAGTCATTGAGGTTAATAACAATAAATGTATATATATATATATATATATATATATATATATATATATATATATACACACATATATACACATATATTTATATCTATGGAGCTATGTCACTTGATTGAGCTTTCAGAAAATCAAAATTCATATCAGCGAGACAATATGATCAAATTTCTGAAACTCGAACATTAACCCCCCCCCAAAAAATCTACCTTTTTTTATGGATATGCAGGGTCAAGCCCTCCTGCAACCTCTATACCCCCTCCTAATTATATATACAATTCCAAGATTACACTACATTGAGGAAAACAGTAAATTTCCCTATCCTCACTGTATTGCGATCTCCATTCAAAAGCTTTGGGTTTTCATAAATTCGATCATATCATCTCGTCGATATGAATTTCGAGTTTCTGAAAACTCAATCAACTGATAGAGATCCATATATATATATATATATATATATATATATATATATATACACACATAACTGATAAAGTATATTTGTTTGAAAAAAATGAGAAGAATATGTTATGCTGAACATGGATACAGTCATTGCAAGTTTCAACTGTAGCTTGAGAAAAGTAAAAGCAGCAAAAATAAAATATATAAAAACTTGTGGATCAGTTATAAAGTATGAAAGGTTATGCACAGGAAAACTAAGAAACTACACATATGTTAAATGACATATAGAGACAAAAATGATTATTTTTATGATATCAGAAGCTTTTAAAGAAATAAGGGGAGAAAGAAAGGTAGGAGATTTATAGATCAGATAGCTGTTTGGGCACAGACAGGAGAAAATAAGAAAATTATCAAAGAATAGAAAGAAATTAAGAGGTTAGCAGAAGAAAGTATAAATGAAGAGATAAGAACTAAAAAAGTATTATTGCTTGAACATGAAACTATTTTATTTTTCTATAGTGTATGATAGATGTGGTGGAATAAATACAAAGGACATTTTTGTAAAAAAATTAAATGTACAAGGTCAAAAAAATAGATTCAGACCAGGAGTGCAATATATAAGTGCAATGCTAGACCAAAAGTATGTGGAGTATATGAAGAAGGAAAGAGAAATACATTATAAAATAGGATGAAGTTAAAAGACATTTACAGGCATTTTTTTCAGATGTGGAGGAAGGAGGAGTTGGTGCCTTTTGTGATGGGGGAAAGTAATGAATGAAGGAAGTAAAGTGTCAGAACTGGTTGAGGAAAATGGAAAAAGAAAGCATAAACAAAAATAAATGATGGATATAATAAGGAAATGTTAGAATATGTATAAAGAAGAATATGATGCAAGTAATGAGAGGTGGAAAATGAGAAAGTTAGGTAAGAAACCATTTGAACAACTGGAGAAGGTTATAACAGTTTCTGAGCAGGAATATGTATTAAAGAAAGTAAATTATAGGAGTACATTGGACAAAAATGGAATACAATATTTCTTTTATAAAGAAATTCATAATGGAAGAGAAGCTTTTTGGTGATAATAAATAAAGAGCTGTGTAGGGGAATTCCAGAAGATGAAATATGTAGAGGAATAACAAAATATATGAAAATTGAAAAAAATATATAAAAACCTCGCAGGGAATGTAGGGGTTGTATCCCCCTGTAAAAAATATGTTTTTTTGGGATATTTTATTGTTTGTTTTTCTTATTAGATTTGTTTTTAAGACTGCTCATTTTGTATTCACACTTTGATCTGTTTGATATTTGATGATAAAATCAAAATTAAATAAAGAAAATAGTAAATGATTTTAGGGTATTGTGAAAACTGGAGGAGTGCATTTTACCATGCATGATATAAAATTGTAGGCATAAAGTTTAGAAAAGAAGATATACTAGTGCAATAATAGAATGAGGTAGTACAAAAAATAAGAAAAATGTGTTGCATTATAGAAAGCATTTCAACTATCGTATAAAAACAATGTATATCTAAGAAATTATTTGAATTTAGGGCAATTGATTTCCATCGGTGGCATGTAAATACTTTCAAGTTTTATGGAAAAAGATTATTAGAAGTAATTTTTTAAATCATACAAGGCTTAAGGTTAAATCTGTTCAAATGGGTGGCACTGAGTTGCAGTAAAAGCCTGCTATACCCTCTTGTATAGCACTCATCTGTGCTTTTATGGTCTCATAGAGGTGCTCATGTGCCATTAGCTTGCAGCTGACTTGTTTATCACAACTTGCTTGAAATGACAAGTGCCCAGTTTCCTACTAACTCAATCCTACTAACACCATACATACCTGTCTCAGAAACCTAACTCTAAATGTCATACCCAGTCCCTAACCTTAACCCCAAATTCAGTCCTTAATCATATCCCTAAAACTCCTAGATGCTCCCTAACCCTAATCACAAACCCTGCACTTTAAATTTAAAATGCCCAGTTGCTCTAAAAACCTAAACACCTCATTTGCTAAAGAACCCTAATTCTAAACCCTGCTTCCTAAACCAACAGAAAAATTCATATTCACTCATTAAAACTAATCCCAAACCCTGATCTCTAAACTAAAATCCCCCAGTCACTCCCTAAACCTTAAACTCCCTGTCACTCCTTAACCTTAATATCAAATTGCACTTCCTGACCGTACCCTAAACTACTATCACTCCCTAGCCCTAATCACAAACAGATGTCCCTAATTCTAACCCTGAATCTCCCAGTCACCCCAGAATCAACCCCCTAAACTCCCACTAGCTCCTAGTCCCTCCCTATGGCTGCTGAACTTGCCTTGCTCAAACTCAACTATGTATTTCAGTAGTAGCCCCATTCCACCCCATGGTTACAGTACTTACCTTGCTTAAACTTTGAAAAAAACAACTGTGTTGGTCATAAATCCAGTAAGCTTAAAATAACAAGAATCCAAAGAAACAAAGCAACTGGAACCACTAGAACCTCTAAAAGTATTAATTATTCAAGATTCAAAGAATGCAAGTTAAAACTTTTGCCTAGAAATGGGCTTCATCAGGTACATGAAATAAATAAAATGGATAAAATGCAACCACATCCATATATATCTCACAAATGGTAAAGCATATGACCAGTTCTAATTAAGTTATGATTACTTATACATTCTTTAAATTTTCTGTTTGTCATTCCAATGCACATATCAATATGTGACTCTTGTCCAGCGTATTATGTTACAATGATGAACAGAAAATTTAAAGAACTTATAAGTAATCATCTTTCTGATGTTAGAAGACAGGTAGTTACTAATCCTCTGCATAGACACACTTTAGAAAAAGGAATAAATCACAGTTTTATATTTATGATTTTCAAAGTAGTGAACATTCCATTACGAGGAAAAGATATTAAACTAATAACTGAAATGAAGTGTTTTTTAGAATGAGAGCACACATTCAGCCAGGTTTGAATGGCTATGTTACTTTAAAGCCCTTTCTAAAGGAGTGACTTCAACAGGTTTAATTATTTAATTACTTAATTAGAATTGGTCATCAATATATGAAAGTGCATTTTTAGAAATTAATGCTGAATACATTTTGTATTAATGAACATATGAAATATAAAAGACAAGAGGAAAGACTATGCAACAGATATGAGTTAAAGAAAAAAATCAAAAAAATTTTGGAAACAAATTAAACAATAATTTAAATATGATTGCTTTAAAGACAGTAAGTAATATTAGTATGATGCTATAGAGAAATACAGTGTTGAAGATAATGGTATTATTATTTAAAAAATAGAATTATATTTCTAACCACCATACATAGAAAAGCAGATTGAGGAATTGTTGTATAAGAAAACATGGGATGGTGAAATAGTTTTGATGAGAATCAAAATAGTTGTGGCAAAAAGGTTGAGTAAAGTAGATAAAGAAAATGTATGAAAGAATAATACAGTACATAAATATGTGACTATGAAGGAGTGTAGAAATTAAATGAAGTGCATTATACTGTAAATGAAATAAAATAAAATAAAATAATGCACCCATGGCCATTTTGAGCATAGGATCTTTTAGAGCCACCTAAGCTACTGCCAATTCAGACAGATGAAACCTCAGTTTAACATCTCACCCAAAGGACAGCACATTCAGGAGTGCAGAACCCCTGTGCTACATTGCAGAGTCAGTAATATAAAATGAATCCAGTCACCTGTTGTTGGAATTGAACACTTGGTCTTCTGAACTTTTGTCATCAAACATCAATGTGCTACCTAGTGAGCTGTTGACATCACATACTGCTGTATGCAGCTGAAGCACAGGTAACAGTACTCCATTTTACTTTCTCCAGATCTTTTGGGTTTCTAATACCACGACAGGAATGGACCCCATTCCTAAGTCAAAGAATGATTAAAGTTCATGAAATTAGCATTGTTTCAATCTGTGATGTCAGCCAGAAGTGCTCTTCGTAGCACCTGCAATGTGCCCAGTAATGACTCCTTCTGCAATTTGTATGGAGTTACATGTATTGGTAACATATCTAAATATGATTGTAGATACTTTTTTATAAGACCCATTGCACCTACTACTGTTGGAACTATCTGGGTATCTTTCTTCTACATTTCTCTAGTTTCTGCCTTCAAATCCTGATATTTTATGAATTTGTGTCTTTCTGTACGCTGGACACTGTACTTACGGGGTGTGGCGATTTCAGTTATCAATACTACTTTTGCCTTCTTTCCATGCACCACTATATCAGGTTTTCTAGCATCTATCTTTTGAACTGTTGATAATGGATGATCCCGTGTGATGTAAACTTCATCATTTTCTATGATGCTTTGTGGCTCATGTTTACAGTGCTTTTCAGCCACTTCAATACCATAATGTTTGCACAATCCCCAGTGCAACAGTCTTACCACATTAGTATGCCTTTCAGTATACAGTCCTTCTGCCATTAGTATGTCACAACCAGCAACAAGGTATGCAGCTGTTTCCAGTTTGGTTTTATAAAACCTACATTTGTCTGTTTCTTGCACATTTTTAATATACTTTTTAAACCAGCATGTATGAAGCTTACTGTCTTGGGCCGCCAATAATAACTTTTCATCTCTTGGTTTGAATTCGCCTCTCCTTACCCATTCCTGCATTCGTTCCTGATCAACATGAGGTTCTTCCAAAAGTTTTCTATACTTGCAACTATATTTATCCATTTTCCATATTTCTTGCCTTCTCATCTGGTCCTTTACCTTATATTCTTTCTTTTGTTTTTTCTGCCTGATTTTTATCTACTGGTTTGATTTCCATTCCTGCTTGACGCTGATATGGTTCTGCATGATTAAGCAGAGAAGTCATCTTAGATTTATTCTCTTCATGTTTCAAAACTTTCACTACGTTTGGGTCTTGTGAGATCATCAGATATGTGTGGAGTCCCACGATTGCAGATCTATACATATAATCAATTTCAAGGAGGCCCATCCCTCCTTTGGAACGGGGAATATATAATCTTGGTATGCACTGATTTTTATAAATCATTTGGTGAGCATGAAGCATCCTTCTTGTTTTCCTATCTAATCTATCCAACACATTTTGGGGCCAGTCAGTCACTCCAAAACTAATTTAGGACAGGAAGATCAAATTGGTTTATAGCTTGGATTTTGTTCCTAGATGTCAGAACTGTTTTCAGGAATAATTTAAGTATTCTAAAGTATTCCTTACTAAGTTTTATTTACATTTGTTCCTGTTTTATTGTTGATCCTTTATCAATTCCCAAATATTTATATATTCCCCCTTGCTCAAGTTTTTGTATTGCATTCTTGTCCCAAACTGAGGTTTTTCTGGTGCTGCAGTTTTTCTGCTTTAAAGGTTGCTTTTGCACATTTAAGACCAAATGACATTCTTATATCATCTGAAAAAGTTTTGACATTTTACAGTTGCACTTTCAGTTCCTCATCTGATGAGCTATACAGTTTTAAATCATCGACAAAGAGAAGATGAGAAGTCTTTACACTTTGTTGTTTTCTAGGAGCCAAAATTATAATCATGGCCTAAGCTGTTAAGTAGAGGGCTTAATGGGTTAAGGTCAAGGCAGAATAGCAGCAGTGACAGAGAGTCATCCTGGAATATCCTCTGTTGAATTTTTATCCCTGGGATAATAATTTGTCCTTTATCATGGCTTAATTACAAAGTGTTCTGCACTGTTTCATGGTCACTCTAATGTAGTCGATCAGTGAAGGGTGTATCATACATTTTTAATCACTCTTTTATCCATGAATGTGGGATACTATGAAATGCTTTCTTGTAGTCAGTCCATACCATGCTTAGATTCTTCCCCTTTTTACAGTTCTCCACTATGACTATATTTGACAACAGATGATCCTTTGTTCCATATGACTTTCTTTTATTGCCCTTTTGTTCTACTGCCATAACTGAGTTTTCTTCTAAATGACTATAAACTCTGTCAGCATCAATTCCAGTGTATAGTTTATATGTCATTGGAAGGCAAGTTACTGGTCTATAATTTTTAGGGAAGCTTGTAGGTTCACTCTTAAGTAGGAGAATTGTTTTTCCTGTTGTTAGCCAGGCTGGTGTCTGCTCAGGGTGTGCATATAAATAGTTCTTACTCATGGGTAAATCTTCATGCAAAGATGTAAATACTTTTAACCAAAAGTTAGGTACTGCACCTGGGCCTGGAATTTCCCAACTAGAGGCTTTTCTTAACTTTGTTTCAGTCTCTCTGGCTGTTACTTCATCCCATTTCATATCCTGTACCTTTAAACTTTTTATTCTTTCTTTTACTTCTTCTATTCATTTAGTATCTTTGTTATACTCCACAGGATCTTCATAGATATTTCTCTAAAATGTATTCTTTTCTTCTTTTTTTGGTGGTCTTTCAATTCCTTTTACTTTGTTTCCCAATTCTCTATAAAACTTTTTGGGTCATCAATAAATTGCTTATTTTGTACTTTTCCTTTATATTTATCTGTGTATCTTCTAGGTTTTTTCCCCCTGTGCTGAGATTCTTAGTTTGTTATTTGCAATAGTGCATGATAGATCCTCTTCTGTTCTAATACTGTGCATTGCTTTTATCAGGTCTATCTTTCTAAGTGTTTTTGTTGATCTGTTCCCTCTTCTATATTCTTCTAACAGTGACACTTCTTGTCTTAATTGCTTTATAGTTTTCTCTATTTGATACTTCCATAATGGTATTTGATATCGCCCCTTACTTTCCCTCACTACCCTGTGTTCTTGTGGTAGACCTTTATCAGGTATTAATTTAGCTGCATGGTAATATATTCTGTTTACTTCTGTTGTATCACATGGATCTCTATGGACAGTCCTAATTACTGTGTTGATTTGTTTTTTCAAACTTCTGACTTTTTGGGTTTTATTGACCTTCTGCAGTCTATTTCTTTCATTGATTTTAACATGTCTATCTATGTCTATTAAATCAAGCAACTCTTCTCTTAGCTCATTTTCTTCCAAACTGAGGGCACATTTTTTGTTTTCCATTTCCTGCAGGCATTCTATAGAAAGTTCTGTAGCATCTTCCTGTGGCACATTCTCTTCAATTTCATCCTGTGCCATCCATCACTCTGTCATATGGGAACTCACTGGCCTATCACTCCTCAAAATTAACTGCATCAGAGTTTCCACAGTTTCCTGTTCCTTCCCTTGCTGTTCAGCTTCAAGTGAATGTTTATATTGGTTTTCTGTGGAAAGCTCCAAAATATCTTCATATGGCACCTGACCAATTGCTTCCCATTTGTAGAATAGTGTGTGTATGTTGTACCTTTAAGACATGTTTCCAAGGACAGCACATGCATATAAATAGCAAGCACGTGCTAGCATCAGTGCTATTTTGAGAGTGCAGCCAGAGACTGAGCATGTAAATAGCTAGTTTGTTTATAAGTTTATCTAAGTTAACGTTATTAAGCCTCAATTCTGATGCATTTGTACATAGTAAAGCTGCTTGACCAGAACCCACAAAGACTTGTCTATTTTATCCTGACTGGACGAGTGACATGGTGTCAGAACCGGGATCCCAATGACTGCTTTTCAGAACTCCAAGGTGCAGAGTTAACAGTGAAGGTAAATTAAGTGAGCCCAGTACAAAAAAGGGCCAGAAATGAACTAAAGGTAATGAAAACTTGCACGAACGATTTATTTTATACAAAAGATAAAACGGAGCATTACAAGGGCACAAGCCACATTATTAAACAAGCGAGGGGCATAAAAAGTTTATTAATTAAACAAAATGTTTAAAATTAAGATATTTGATAAAACGATTATTAGAAAAGCACATAAGGGGTTTGGAATTACCTTGGAATTGCAAAACAAGCATGTTTAAAGTAAAACAAGCATGTTTAAAGTAAAACAAGCGCAAGAAAAGTATAATGGGCATGAAAAAAGATTAAACGAGCAAAACAAAGATAATAAAGGGCAAAAAGGGCACATTAAGCATAAGTAATGCAAGGCAACTGCATGTTTTTTGGCAAAGTACTGTGTTTTGGCATAACTACTATTTTGCATTGTATTCAAGGCATAACTAGAGTTATTTGAAGTATCTCAAAGTATGGGTCTATATTATATCATCGAACACTTAAAAAAGTGAATGCTGATTGATCAACCTAATTTAAGCGAAAGCTTACAATCTCGAACTGTCAGATCAGCGATTTTTTTCCCAGGGAAAAAAATCGCTGATCCAAAACACATACACACAACACAAGCACACCAAACAAACAGATATCCACACACATACACCTAAAATCTGATACCTAACCCTACACTAAACTATGCACACACCACTAACTACCCACTTACCTTAACCCAAACCCTAACCCTAAGGTCCGTCACTATCGCACACTCACCTCACCCGCTCCCTAACCCTAACTCACTTAAATCTGCCCTAACCCTCATGTCCACTCAATCGCACACACACCTAACCCAAGCCCTAACCCTAACTCACCTAAATCACCCTAACACTCACATCCACACAATCGCACACTTACCTGAATCCGACCGGTAACTTTCCGCCATAACACTGAAAATACCGAAGCAACAGAAACGGACAACCGAATTCTTTCCCTAGGAAAAAAATTGAGTTTCTGCTGCTTCGATATTTTGCAGTTTCGCGAAAATAAGTTCAATCAATCAGCGTTCGCTTTTTTAAGCGTTTGAGGATATAATATAGATCCTGAAAGTGTATAAAAGTGCTTATAGTGTGTGCTCATTACTGTGCATTTATTCTGAAAAGTTTGTGTGCAAAGTGCAACTATTTTGTAAAGTGCAGTCAAAATACAGCCATTTCAAAACGTTTTTTGTGCTTGGTGTGTCTGTTTGCAAAGTGCTGCCATTACAGAGTGTTTCTTGCGCTGTAAAGAATTATTTAGCAAAGTACACCCATTTTGGGAAAGTTTCAGTGTGCTGTGTACTGTTTATTTGCAAACTGCAATTACTTTGAAGTGTTCCTTATTTTGAGCTTTTTCTGCCCAGTTTTTTTGCACAGTGCAGTTATTTTGAAATGTTTTTATACACGGATACAAGGTAATTTCTTACAGTACAGTAATTTCAAGAGTGTTCTGCTGCCTGAGAGACGTATTTCACAAAGGTCAGTTATTCAGAGGCTTGTTGTGCTATTTAGGCATAGTTACAAATACTGGCATGCATTTCTGGCATATGTATATGCCTGTGTGTTCAGAGACAGACTGAGAATGAATCTGATTTCCTTTACCAAAGGAGTTCATCATATAAGCACATATTCTAGTTCCAGTTTTACTGAAGCTATTTTCTCAGAGTATGCTGATGTTTTCATTGACAAGCTGGGCAAACTTCCAGTTGTATATTCTATGAAGTTAGACCCAGTGGTCAGTCCAGTGGTTAGACTGGCAAGAAAGGTTCCACTAACTATGCAGAATCAAGTCAAAGCTCAGTTGGATAAAATGGTGCAGCAAGGTGTAATTTGTCCAGCTACAGAACCAACTGAATGGGTGTCATCCATGGTAGTAGCCCACAAAAAATGCTCAGACAAAATCACAATATGTATTGACCCAAGAGATTTGAACAAAGCATTAAAGAGACCACATCATCCTATGCGTACAGTCAAGAAGGTCACAGCCCTAATACCGAATGCCACTGTTTTTTTCTCTTAGATGCAAAAAGTTAATTTTGGCAAGTGATGCTTCATCTCAAATCTTCACTACTGACTACTTTCAATACCCCATTTGGAAGATATAGATTCCTCAGGATGCCATTTGGAATAAATTCTGCAACTGAAGTCTTTCAGCATGCAATGGAGCAAATTTTTTCAGGTTATCCTTGTGCCATTAATAATAGATGATTAGAGGCAGAGCATGACAGAAACCTTAAGAAAGTTCTAGACAGACCATGTGAAGTGAACGTAAAGCTCAATCCTCTGAATAGACTACCAGAAGTTACATATGTAGGTAATTTATTTACTAACACTGGCTTCAGACCAGACCTGGCCAAGCAAGCAGCCATTCTTGAGATGCCACCACCAGATAATGTTCAGGTTCTACAACATTTTCTTGGCATGGTCAACTATTTAGGCAGGTTTATACCAGACTTCAGTGAGTTGAGAGCACATTTGAGAGAGCTGACGTGCAAAAATTTTACATGGGCTTGGTTAGAACAGCACTGGAGAGCATTTGAAGACCTTAAGCAGAAAATTTCCACCCCACCTACATTAAGATACTATGATGTCAATAAACCAGTAACTCTTTCCTGTAATGCTTCAGAATTTGGTATTGTTGCAGTTATTCTTCAAGAAGGCAGACCAGTAGCCTATGCATCTAGAGCTCTTACCCAAACTGAAATGCAATATGCTCAAACTGAGAAAGAACTTTTGGCAATAGTATTTGCATGTTCAAAGTTTCATGATTATATGTATGGTTGAGCTATTCAGATTGAAACTGATCACCAACATCTAGTCACTATTTTAAAGAAGCCTATGCATTTAGCTCCAGCAAGATTACAAAGAATGATGTTGAAATTGCAAAAGTACAACTTCAAAATGGTCTATACAAAAGGCAAACTTCTTTATCTGGCTGATACCTTATCTAGATCACCCAGAAATACAACAGAACAGCTTGATGCAGAGAATTTTGACTTTGATGTCATGGAAGTGTGTAATTTTTCCACCACAAGACTTGATGAGCTGAGAGATCATACAAAGACTGATCCAGTTTTGCAAAAGCTCAACCACAACATTAATGCTGGATTGCCGTCAAAGCAATCTAGTGTACCACATAAAGTGCATACTTATTTTCCTTACAGAGATGAGATGTTGATGGAAGATGCCATTATTTTCAAAGGTCCTACAATTGTCATTCCTGCTTCCTTATAACATGAATACATCCAAATTTTGCATCATGGTCACCCAGTTTCCAAATCCACCAAAAAAAGGGTGAGAGGACTAGTATTTTGGCCTTCTCTGGTAAAAGACATTGATAAAGTACTTTCTTCTTGTTCAGCATGCAATAGTACTAAACTGCATTTGCAGAAAGAACCACTTCAGCTAAATCAGAATTGATTCTGCAAGGGTCTCTCAGTGCAGTGACAGTTCTAACATCTCTGCAGTAATGTGGGGGGGGGGGGGCTGTCAGTTCCTCTTGAACTACAAAAGAAAATCCTGAACAAAGGCCTGCAATTTAGTTACTTTTCTGGCTGTAGCTGGATAACGTCTAAGTATAGGTTAAAACGAGGTCTGAGCCAAACATAAACAATGGTGATTAGACACAGAAAAGAAGCAGTTCTTTTACAGAAAGTAAAAAAGATAACAGTGACTCACACAAATCCCATTATATGTTAGTTTTGTGGGAAGTAACAGTTACTTCCTTATGTGTGGCATGAGTCATACAAAGCATTATGGGGAAAGAGAAAAGACTGAGGGAAAATAGTTTCACATTGATACATCAAGCCCCTTTAGTATCCTTGTTGTGGAAAACAGGCTAAAATTAAAAATAAAGCACTTAGTGTGACTCTGAGATGTTATAATAGGTCAGGAAACAAAGATAGAGTGAAAAAAAAATTTTTTTTAGCTCTAGGGTGGAGTTTTCCTTTAACATATTGAGAGTATGTCCCCCTCAGAGGTACTGGGAGGATGCATGGCCTTCCTATCTCTGTAGATATTAATTTATGTATAGCTTTCAATATACTTGCCACTGAAACCTTCCAGAGACAGACTTGGGACTTGGGTATCTTACAGACTTCTGCCTCAAGGATACTTCTGTACTCATGGCATGTGTGGATCAGTACATCTATTTCCTGGTATCACCTCAAGGCAGAACCTGAACTATGTGTGCATTTTACATGGTGGCATGTTTCCCCTGAGATACTCTGTGCAGTAGATTGCACCCATGTTGCAATTAGGGCCCCATCTTTTCCACATGGAGAGCATTACCTCAATATGAAAGGCTATCATTCCATCAACTGTCAAGAAGTGTGTGATGCATGGAGGTGAATCACCAATATGTCTGCCCAGCATCCTGGCAGTGTATACAATTCCTATATCTGGCACATTAACTCACTGTACCATCTCTTTCTGCTTGGTAGGATACCCAGTGGACATCTTGTTAGTAAATAATTCTTTTTTTGTTTATCATTTAAGTAATTATTCATATTGCTTAATATTAAAACATTTTTCTTTGTTTTTTTCTGCCACCCCCCCTTTTCTCTTTTTTTTTCTTTTTTTCAGATGATGCTGGATATCTGCTGGTGCCAGGGCTTATAACACCACTGAGAAAGCCAAGTGGAGCTGTGGACGATAATTTTAATACAGTCCTTTCATAGGTTGATAAGTTAGTACTAGGCTATCGGCCCTAGGGCCTATACAAGCCTAGCCATAACAATTCCCTGGATATTTCTTCCCACAGTATTTACTTCCCTAGACCCCTGTGTAGCAGGGCGACTGACATGATCCCCAGGGTGAATTTCCTATCGCCCATCCAATTGTCAAGGTTCCTTTTGAAGAGGACCAAGGTGGCACTCTGCTTGATATGTATGGGCAGTCTATTCCAGAGTATGGGGAGTCTCTGGGTCAGGAACCTATCCCTCCAGCATGTTTTGTTCATTGTGATGACAAGGTTTAGATCCCTGGAGTGTGTGGCTCTGAGGGAGTGGGATTTCTTTAAGTGGAGCATGTCCAACAGCTCAGGGTTTGACATGGCCTTGTATGTTAAGCAGAGATCACCTCTGAGTAGACGATATGCCACAGAGTATAGCTGGAGTTTTTTTAGACAGTCAGCATAAGGCATCTGCTTTAGGCCTGTGATTCTTTTAGTGAGGTATTTCTACGGCCTTTCCGGCTGTTGCAGATGTCTTGTGAGGTACATGCTGTCCTCAAGACAGTGTTTCATATGTTGAAAAGTAAATTTAGGTGCCTTGATGAGTCTGGGGGTGGTCTTCAGTATGATTCAGCTAATGCATTCAGGATGTTTACTGTATGTTGCATTCTACATAACATGGTCATGCAATGGTCTTGTTATGAAATAACCAACTTTGTCACTGCAACTCCCAGTTCCAGTCGTACTATGACTAATGGTGACCATCTGGCAGCAGTAGTAAGGGGCCCCATGTGACAGGCTTGTGCATGGCATCCAGCAGTGCAGGTAAAGAGGTGGCATCTAGTCCAGAACTAAGGACCATGACATTCAGGTTAGTGTTTCTTTTCTTGTAAAAAACACATAGAGTATAATTGATGCATACAGTGATATGTGTGGGATATGCTGTGAGGTGCATTGTCTACTGTCACTACTCATCAGACATTTCCTCTTATCTTTAAATATTTTTTTTATTTCACAATAGGTACTCATATTGTTTATAAAAGTCATACCTGAGTGCTCACTGACACTTGTTCGGTGATGTCATAAGGCATCATATAAGGAACAACTACATTTTTAACTATTTTGCAAATTAAATTATGATTAGGTGGTGTAATTAAGTATGCATGTACTGAATCTCTTGAAGTGGTACATTTAGTAAAACATATTATTATAGTATTTAACGTCAGTTTTTGCTGTGCAATTGAATGCAAAATGTATTGCATGTTTTTGTATTATGCAGTGTTTACTCAGTTTCAACCATTACATACTTGAAGTAACTTATTGTTCTCTGTTAAAGTACTGCACATCAGATTATTTCATTTTCTCATACACAATAAGCTGTGTCCTCACAGACATAAATTATCATTTGTGTAGAGCTGAGGGTGAAGTGGCAACACTGCTAGATTAGATGGCAGGATACTTAGGAAATCTTTTTTATTTTTTTAAACACTGCTTCTCTTAATAGTATGTAGTACTTGCTTTATGCTCCCGGCAGTTGTCAGCTGTAACATTGATACTGGACAGACCATTTATAGTGTAAATAAGAGCAATCTGTTTGTTATGACATACATACTTGTTTCCAGATATTTTCTTTAATTGTAGGCAATACCATTATCAGAATAAAATGCATGCAGATTGTTTTAATACTGGATTACATTCTGCATTCACATATTCTGCCTTTTTTAATTTCTTTTTTATTTAATAACTCATCACCTTTCAAGTTAAACATTGAGATCTCAGTGTAAAAATCAGATTGTAAGTGCAAAAAATGTATGGCTTGAATCACAATAGGTCAAGGTCAAATGTGTCATAAACAATATCCCCTAAAGATATTGTGGGTGAAGGTGCATGTGATGTTGAGGAGGGGATGTCAGTTGAGCTGGATGGGACTTTGATTGAGAGGTTCTACTGTGTGTAGATGAATGCTGACATGCTGCATGAAATCTGTTGTTTTTGTTCCCCTCTACTATTTCCACTACCTACTTAAGAAGCACTTGTAATACCTCATTCTCTGCCCCTTTCAAAACTGACTCCTATTTGAGTTTAGTAAGACCTAAATAGTGTACGAATTGAGGTAGACATGGATGCTTGATGCGTTACCATACTACAGATCAGTGTTATCATGGCACTGTCCCTACTCTCTGCCATTTCCATGTAGTACTGGAAATTCTCATGTACAGCCTGGGGGACTCTGACCATTTCTGGCTGACTGTCTGTGCCAGTGCACTGAGCCTTAACAATGTACAACCTGTAGTCTAATTTCAACATGTACTTGACTTTTTGATCTAGTGTCACTTCCTTCAGAGTTACTAACATGTTGTGGGGTGTAAAATCCTGCCATTGTGACTGTGTGCTGCTTTCTTCAGGCTGTCCCATGAATATAACTATGGTTGGAGAAGGTCACCAAGGTAATGGATGCAGGCAGAATGGTTCACCTTGACCTGGCCAAAGCATTTGACACAATCCCCCACTCTGGCATTGTTGAGAAACTTAAGAGGTTAGGTACAAACCCTTATGTGACCAAGTGGATAGCCAGCTGGCTCACAGATAGGACCCAGGAAGTTAGAATTGGGGAATCCACTTCTACAAAGAGGCCAGACACAAGTTGAATCCCTCAGGTATTGGTCCTTGGACCACTACTTTTTGGCATTTACTTCTCTGAAGTCAAGGCCAATGTTAATGGGCTGTGGCTGAATACATTTGCAGATGGTTGCAAATTAGGAGCTGTCAATGAATCACCCACAGACACAAATGTTCTCCAGGAAAGGCTGATACAAACAAACAACTGGTGCTAGAGCCATAGATTAAAACTAAATGCCAAGAAAATGCATAATAGTATCCTTCAGGAAGTCATCCACCCCTGGTAACTATCATATTGAGAACACACCCCTAAGAGTTGATCCAGTACTCAGGGACTTGGAGACACACATGGACAGTAATCTAGCCTTTGACCATCACATGTCTACGGTAGTGAGGAAATCATTCTATGTTGTGCAACTTAAAACCAAAGGTATGGCATCTAGGTCCAAGGAAGTCATTGTTCTGCTGTAGTCAGCATTCATCAGATTTATCACTGAGTACAATACCCCCTTTGGTATGTATCTAACCAGGCATATCCGGCAATTGGAGTGTCCACAGATTTTCCTCACTAAAAGAATATAGGGCATAAGTAACATGTCCTATGCAGACCACCTCAAAGGCTTACCCTGTATTTTGTCTCCTACAGACTGTTGAGGGCAGATCTATGCCTGGCATACAAGGCATTGTCAGACCCCACTTTGATGGACCTCCTGCATATCCACAAAACAAACAGCACCAACATTACCTATTCTAAAGACTTAAGACTTGCCTGTGATACACGTAGGACCTGCTGGAGAGACAGGTATGTATCCCAGAGACTACCCCTTCTCTGAAACAGGCTCCACATCAATTTGAAGTACAGTTTCTCACTAACCCATTTCAATTTTAACTTGGACAACTGGATGGGGAACAGGAAATTCATGCCTAGGTTGGCACCTATGTCTCTGATGGACATAGGCAGCCTGTAAATAGTTCATCTTCAAGGCCCTTGCTTGTAAATGTTTCACCTCCCAAGCCCCTGCTTATAATTATCTAGGGAACCAGAATAGAGATTTGGGATGCACAACTAGGTTTAAACTGGTCCTTGTGGTTGTTAGCCTAGTAAGCATCCATACACCTATGAACCTATGGTATCAGCATCATCATCAGCAGACATTCCATTGCTGAAATCTTCTAAATTTATTGGTATAGTAGATCTGTTTGTTTCTGCTGCTACCCATAATGAGTTAATCAAATGCATTACTGCTCAGTTACTAGCATACACTGCAGTATGCTGTGTAAGGAGGTGTGGAGGACACGCACCATGCTCACTCTGTTCAATGTCATTTTGTGCAGACGTGGAGTGTTCACCTGTTAATAGTAACTGTCATATGTTACATGCAATCATTTCAGCATTCTTTTCTCTATATAAATACATTACTGTTGTCAACTCAGCCTTCCTGAGCAGAAGTCTATTAATGCTGCAGATGCGGGTAATAGTGTCCACACCACCCATGATTATGCCAGTACCATTGTCATCTGTGTCACAGTCATCCCTATGAATGGATAGGAGATACTCCTCATCAGGTGTTAAAGGAATCAGTGTTTAAGCCTCCCCATACTGCTACAGACAATTGCATTCTGCCTTGCATTTGTTCTTACATGTCCTACTATATCATTAGTCCTCTTCTTTCACTGTGTTAATGTGTGATCTTCCAACAACAGCATTTATATCCATAACCACTTGATTCCAGACCTTTTCTCTCTCAGCTTGTTTGGGTCCACCTTTTCCAAAAGGTTGTTAACCAAGTGCTGCTGTGATGATGTGGTTTTCCTCATGGCTAAAATTGTCCACTGTCTGTCTAGATTCCTGCTACTGCATCATTCATTACTTAAAACAACATGCCAAAGTCACATGCTGAAACTTTTAATCCAATCATCAGGCAAACAACACATATTCATTCATACATGCAAAGTCCCAATCTAGCAGGTTAAGGCTCTGTTGTAGTAATCTGTACAACATAATCAACACATTCATAGTAATGCTACATGCACATTGCTAACAGACTTGTAACCTTCATAGTAATGCTACATGCACATTGCTAACAGACTTGTAACCTTCATAGTAATGCTACATGCACATTGCTAACAGACTTGTAACCTTTCCTATCACTTTCCGATATTCATACAGACATTTTGTATTCAGAAGTACACTCAAAAATCCTCCAGTAAAGTGGCTTGAATCTTGACACAATACATTTTTGAAAATGCAGTACATCAGATTCCAATCACTTCAAATATGTACTTTTGTCATGTGTAACATAATCAATAAATGCCAACAAAATTAATTTCCAAAATATCTTTCAGCTTGCCACTATGACTTCTTCCATATACTTTTCCAGTGCTGCTGTCCGGAATTCCCATTCATAAATTATACTCATTTCATCAGTAGCTAAATGAATTATTTGCATTTGACTATCATATTAATAAAAACCACGATTTTTATAGTAAACATTATCAAATATCAATATGAATGAACCACTTCCTAATAATTTTAAACATTTTTGCTATGTATTTCTTATTTGATTAATGTTGCAGTTTCCTAAACCATTTGCCACTTATCTCAAGTTATCACAAGTTAATATGGCAGTCTTAAAGTTATCCATTTAGATTCAGGGTCATTTATATGTTTTTTTAAGCAAATTAGGTGTATTTATGCTTATCTTTATGAACTGCAGGAGGAGATAATGGTTAGTTGCTTATCTGGAGCCAGGATCCACCAAATCATGCATCTACTCATGACATTCCACTACAGGTTCCAGTATGATTCCATCATAGAATATGTGGGTGTAAATGATCTTAAATGTATCTCCCTGGACAATTTGAAGAGAGATGTTCTGAAGCTCTGAGAATATGTGTCTCAGGTTGGTATGAGCCTGGCATTGAGGAGCTTATTACCATCACCAAGGATGATGCCACAATGTGAGCAAAAGATGATTGATTTTAACACTTGATTGTCTTTCTGGTGTCATTTTAAGGGGATCCAATAATGTGAAGTTGTTCTATCTTGCCTTCATTCTCACTGATGGGTTCGGAACTGATCCTTGGCTCTGACTCGGCCAGATGCTAAAGTTCGAGGTCTTCAAACAGCTTGTGGCCTACTCCCTATCCCATGATGCAATAGTGCTTCCCCCAGATCTCATTTGCTGCTGCAACAGATCGGGAGTTCCACGAACAGCTCTGGCCAGTATGGTTCGAATACCTTTGTATTTTTCTACAGTTCTTGATTAGTATTGATAGATAATAGATGTCTATCTTAGGATTTTCTGTACATTGTTGGTGTTTGCTAAGTCATACTTAGAGTTTAGAGTGTTTTTCCTCTGTTTTTCTGGTCATTTTTTTCTAGGCTCACTTATAACAACTCTCTTCGAGATTGTTTAGTTTAAAGCTACTTTTCTTCCTATCCCTTCTGTCTGCTTTAGAGTAGCAAGCCCATTTTTTTATTAGGGCAGTAGTAGTTATTTTTTACTATTAGATTTGAATTTGTAAGTTTAATTCACCCCTGTGGTTGTGGTTAGGGTTGTATTATATACCTCTGAATATACCATTGCATGCTTCTCATAGTTAGTGTACTGTAGTTTCCTGTAGTTTAGAGTTAGACCCTGTTTTATTGGGGCTATTATTGTTATTATTGATATTGTGTGCCTTTATAGTTACATAGAGTGTGTGCTGTTGTACATATTATATAGTTAGAGCCCTACATTTTTTTTCTTTGGGCTTATTATTTGATATATATATATATATATAAGAGTGCTTTACCATGTCTCAAGAGAAGGCTAAATCTGGTTTCAAGAAATGTTCCAAATGTAGACAAAACATGTCTATTACAGATGGACACACAGACTGTGTTTATTGCATAGGTGAGCTTCACCTTCAAGAAAATTGTGCCATCTGTCACTCTTTTAGTTCTCGCATTCTCCACGAATGCAGGAGTAAGTTAATGGCAAGAAGTTTACTAAAATCTTCTTTTCAAGAAGCCTTGGATAAGGACAAACCTGCTAAGTCATCAAAAACGTTATCTTCCAGCTCGTCCTCAAAGTCGGAGCCGAAAAAGGGCTCATCGATATCCAAATCTAGCCAGACTACCACCTCGGCTTCAATGCCTAAGGAACCGGAGGCTGTTGTTGTTGGTAGGAGCCAGTCCCCAGTATTGGAACCGATATCTCCTACCCTAAAATCCCCAATTTTACAGTCAGAGGCCTCTTCTATAGCTTCCCGGTCCTCAAGACTATCGAATAAGGATGTGGATCAAGTGGTGCAGAGGCTTCTGCAGTCACAGGTGCTAGAAAAAATTCTGTCGGGACTGAACCTTAGGGCTTCAGAACTGACCAAGACCCAGCCCATTTCTTCTGTTCCTCCTTCGATTCGACCTGAGGTTTCAGAGCCAGAGTATTTGGAACCGATGATTGTGGAACTGTCGGAGCCGACACCTCTGGGGCTTTTGGTTCTGACTACTCTGACTTCTTCGGTGCCCACCTTAATGTCTAGGAGCCGACACTTGCCGGTCGGGTCCAGGGAGGATAGCCATACTGATCTTTCGGTGCTGACTCTGCCTTTTGGGACCTTGGTTCAGGTGAACTTGGCACTTACCTTGGGCTCAGAGCCCACGGCATTGGCGCCATGGAGACTGCCTGCTTCGACGGATCCAGGCATCTCTTCAGATCAGAGCTGGGGGGCCTTCGATGCTATGAGGAGAGTGTTGTCCCCTCGAGCACCCACGTCATTGGTACCAGCAATCTCCTCCCCCTAAAGCTCCTGTGTCTGCCTCTGCTTCACTGATTCCCTCAAAAGCATAGAGACCTGGAGTCTCAGGTCCCTCCATCGGGTAAGCCCTGCTCTTCCGGGACTTCCCCAGAAGCTCCCACTGAGGAGGTTTCCAGGAAGAGGATTTGTAAGAAGAAGCATCTGGATTCCCACAGGAATCCATCGCATCAGATACTGACTGCGATGAGTCAGAAGGGTCCCCATGGTCCCCCTCTTAAGATATCTCTTTTGGTGATATCTTAGAAGTACTGAGACAGAGGGGTGGTTGGAATCCCCTTAACCATACTGATGATGAGTCAGTACTCCTGAAGTCTTTCGGGTCTCAACCCTCCACCTCTTGGGTGACTCCACCTTTTGATGAGTTAATGGACCTTCTCTCTCAAAAGGTGTGGGAGTCCCTGGATACCATAGAACCAGTTCCTCGGAGGCTTATTAAATTTATAATGTCACCTCAGGACAAGGCTTTCCTTACCAAAGGAGTACCCATTGATGCTATGGTGGTGGCGGCTGCCACAAAAAAGGAGTTATCAGAGACATCTGTTCATCCTCCTAATAGGGATTCTAGAATCATGGACAGATATGGAAAGCACATGTTTAGTTCAGCAGCCTTTACTCTTCGATCCCTGAACTACCTTACACATTTCACTAGACTACACAGAGATCTCCTTAAGGAGTTGAGAGATACTCTACAGGGTGCGGTAGTTGCAGGGGTCTCAGAAAAGGTAACCTCCCAGCTTGCTACCCTAAATTCCCTTATAAACTCTTCCATGCATCTGATTTCATATGCAGCTGATGGAATGAGTAGGGCAGTGGGTACAGGAATTGCTCTTAGGAGACACTCCTGGAAGCGCTTATGTTTCTTCGCGGAGCCCTACAAGTCTTCCTTTGTGAACACCCCCTCTGATGGTTCATCACTTTTTGGACCCAAAGGGAAGGAAATGCTTACCAGGTGTGAGCAAGATGAAAAGACTCTGTCTGCTGTAGGAGTCCATTTTTCCACCCCTACCAGACCTCATCCTAAAGGTCGAAAGAGTAGGAAAATGTGGTTCCGTAAAACCCAAGGAGGTTTCTTTGACACACGTGGTGAAACCTCCTCTAGAGGCAGAGGAGGGAGCAATAATGTAAGACACCATCCACACGGCAGAGGGGGCCCGCAAAATCAGGGTGACAGGGACCAGTTCTTTGGAAAGCCCTACTAGTGCTCCTGAAAGGAGGCCCATCTGTCCGTCTCTGGAGGCAGTCGGGGGATGCTTATCTTTGTACCCGGACACCTGGCTAAAAATCACAAAAGATCATTGGGTACAAAGCATAATATCCAGAGAATACACCATCCCCTTTGCTACACCTCCACCCCTTGTGAAGAAAATCCCAGACATCCCACCCAGTCACAGGAAACAGGTGACCATAGAGATTGCAAGGTTGCTAGAAAAAAGAGTCATTCAACCAGTCCCAGCAGACTAGACAGGATCTGGAACTTACTCAAGGTTCTTTTTAGTTCCAAAGAAAACAGGGGACTGAAGACCAATTTTGGATCTCAGCAGATTGAACAAATCTGTCAAGAAAACAAAGTTTTGGATGGTCACACTACAGTCTATACTTTCCTTTCTAGGAAAAGACAATTGGATGTGCTCAATAGATCTCCAGGATGCGTGCTATCATATAAAGATGGCCAGACCATCCAGGGATCATCTGCCCTTTCGGCTGGGAGCCAGTCACTTTCAGTTTCAAGCTCTTCCCTTTGGTCTCACTACACTCCCAAGAGTGTTCACCAAATGCATGGCAGTAGTCACAGCTCACCTGAGACGGTTAGGATTCCAAGTGTTTCCATATTTAGATGACTGGCTCCTCACCACCACCACCAAGCATCAACTCATACAAGCAAGGAATATGACCTTAGATCTTTGCAGTCGATTGGGGATTACTGTAAACTGGGAAAAATCTGATTTACAGCCATCCAGACATACCGTTTTTATAGGAGCAGATCTCAACACAGTTTCCATGACCATAAAACTTCCAACGGAAAGAGTGGTGAGCCTTTGACAGCAAGTTCTGGACCTCATCCCCAAAGAGAAAGCCTCAGTTTCAGCAGTGCTCAAATTGTATTTAATTTTATTTTTATTTTTATTTTACATTTGTTGACTGGGCTGGTCCAACTGGATATATGTCCATTTTCAGCATAGGCCCAGGGAGAAAAGCTTCAACAAACACATATATTAGTTATTTTGCATGACTGATTCTAAAAATACAGGTACATCTTTTAGCAATTCTTTACATTTCTTTACATTGCTGGTTTAAGATTCTCTATACATGAACTGATTTAGGGAATAATACAGGAAGATGTTAGAAATGACATGATGTTAATATATGATGATTTAGGGAATAATACAGGAAGATGTTAGAAATGACATGAGGTTAATATATGAAAACACACTCTCTTAAAAGGTTAATAGAGGAGCACCTACTTGGTACAGAAAGAGTACTGTGTACCCAGCGATAAGTGAGGAAGTTAGTCAGGGTTAGCACAAGGGCATAACCAATGTGTTTTGAGGTATAGTTTCAGTTTGTTTTTAAAAAGTGTTATTGAGGAAAGCAAGGTCAGATCACTAGGGAGTGAGTTCCAGGTTTTGTCAACAGTGTTAGAGAACAAGGAGTCCCCAGCCATATTGTTGGTTTTGCTTAGTTGTACAAGTAGTTTGTTTAAAGAGTGTAGGGTCTTAAGATTATTGTAGGGGGTGATAAGGTTAGTAAGTATTGGCGTATTAGTAGGTTGATACAGGATCTTATGTGCAACTATTTGGTTATATAGTAGTTGGTTTGGTAACTCTAGCCATCCTAGTTGTTCTAGATTGTGACAGTGATTGATTCTGAAAGCAGAGCCAGTAGCAAATCTGGCAATATTGTTATAGGAGATTGCTAGCCTGTTAAGGTTATTTTTACACAAGTTAGTAAATATAGGGGAGACATAGAGGAGAGTAGAGATTAAATGGGTGCGGGCAATAGTAGTCCTAGCTAATGGAGTCAGGAAGGGTTTAATCCTATAAAGGGAGCCGAGTTTTTGTTGACTGTTTTTATTATACCGTTAATATGAGCGTTGAAGTTAAGGTTGTTATCAATTAATATCCCTAGTAGTTTGGTAATGGGATCAGGAGATATGATAGTACCATTGTTTGATATAACAGTAAAGTTAAGTGGGGAGGCCCTTCGAGTTGGAGTGAATAGTAAGAGTTTTGTTTTTTTGAGGTTCAAGATGAGGCAATGGTGTAGAAGCCATTTTATGACTGTATTGAACACCTTTTGGGTTAGAGTCTGTAGATCAGATGGAGAAGTGGCTGAGCATACTAACGTGGAATCGTTTGCATATTGGATACAGGTAGCTTGTGGAATTACTGAATGTAGGTGATTAATAAAAATAGAAAATAGGTGAGGACCTAATATAGAGCCTTGAGGGGCAATGGAAAGGTGGGTGGATAAGTTATTATCCCATAGTACAGCCTGTTGTCTATTGTTTAAGTAGGATTGGAACCATTGTATGGCCAGTGTGTCCAGTGAAAGGATTTTAAGTATGTTTATGAGTAGCTGATGGTTAACCATATCAAAGGCTTAGAGAGATCAATAAACAGGGCTGAGGAAAGCATGTTATTATTATGATTTTTGTTAATGCAATCAGTGAAGGATAAGAGGGCAAAGGTGGTGCTGTGAAATGACCTAAAACCATGTTGACAGTTAGCTAGTAGGTTGTTTTGGGTAAGGTAGTTTAGCAGTTGTTTATGTACACATTTTTCCATAATTTATGCCAGGAGTGATAGTATAGCTATGGGTCTGTAGTTTGATAATTCATTGGAGTTACCACCTTTATGTAAGGGAATAATATGTGAAATTTCCCAGATAGATGGGATGGTTCCTTCAGTTATAGTTCTATTAATTAGGGTGGATGAGATAGGCTATGGCTTTTGCAGCTTTTTTGTAAATATTCTGCTGGTAGTAGATCAGCTGAGGGGGGTGATTGGTGTGAGTTTCTGAATAAGGGTACAGACAAGGGATGTAGGAACAGGCTGAAAGTGAAATGTGGAGAGTGAGCTGGATATAGCAGTAGTCAGGCTTGAGCTGTCAGGAGATAGTTGGTTGGCAAGAGATTGGATTGCCTCTGTAAAGAAAGTGTTGAAGGCATTGGCAATTTGTTTGGGATTATCATGGTTAGTGCCTGATGGGGTTGGTGTGACAGAACGACCAGGGTGGAAAAGTTTATTGATGCCTGCCCAAAACTTTTGAGGTTTGTTTTGATGGGTTTGTTGGAGTTGATAGTAAAAGTTTATTTTATCTAACAGAATGGCTTTTTTGTATCATTTCTTAACTGTCTAGATTTTATATGAGTTGCAGGGCTTTTTGTAGTATGCCATTTGGCCCAGACTTTATTTCTAAGTAGGATTTTTTGTTTGGTTACTTTTGAGATCCATGGGGCTGGTTTAATCTTAGTTCTAATAGTATGTATTGGTGCATGGCAGTCTAAAATGGCTAAGAATTTAGTGTTAAAGTATTTTACTGCTTCCTCCAGTGAAAGATGTTTTAGGGCTGACCAATCACATGCCCTCAGTTCATTTTGGAATATGTCAGGGTTGAAATTTTGTTGCTCCTTACTGTCTTATAGGTGGTTAGGTTAGGAATGTCAGTCTTGTGCCTGATTGTAAAGATGAGAGAGTGGTCACTTGCATCATCATGGAGGGTCCCTACCTTGTATAATTGGTGATGACTGTTAATGTGAATCCAGTCTAAAGTACTGTCTTTGTTATTGGGTTTGTTGGTCCTTGTGCGGGAGGTAATGGTTTGAGTAAAACCATATAGGTTAATATGGGTAGTAGGTTGTTCAGTGGTACAGTTCTTCCAATTGATGTTAAAGGACTATGGTTTCTTGGGGGTAGTTAGTGGACAGCCAGCTAAGGATGTCTTCAAGGGTATTAGTATTATTACCTGGGGGAAGATAGACACAGATGATGTAGATGGCTTTACATTTATTGAGCTGAACCTTGGAAATACTGAACTCGGCATTACTATCTAGAGGTGGTTTGAAGTCTACAGAGGTCACCGGTAGTCCATGTTTATATAGGATAGCTACCCCTCCCCCCTTCTTAGCTTTACGGTCTAGCCTTAGGATATTGTATCTGGGTGGTATGACTTCATTGTCTTGTGTCGCTGGTTTTAGCTAAGTTTCAGTGAAGCATAGGATGTCAAATGAATGAACATCCAAGAGAGCATGTAGGGGGGCATCTTTATTATTTATGCTCCGAATGTTGAGATGGGCAATCAGTAGTGAGTTAGGGGGTCTGGTGAGGGTTTGTGTGTTTGAGGGAGCTGGGGTATGGAGCTCTGGGAAATTGATAGAATTTGGGCCGGGATTTGGATGTATGTCTCCATCTATTAATGAGTGGTAGTTTATTTTAAATGTAAGTTTTAGGAGTGCACATGTTAGGTTCTGGTATTTCTTTGCTTTTGGGTTGTTATATCTGATGTGAATCAATCTGTGATATTTTGCTAGTAGGTAGTTAGATGTGCAGGGTATGCTATAATGGTTTTGAGAGACTGGAAAAGTTGGTGTGGAGGTTTGCTTAGTGGGGTGGTGAAATCCTAGGTAGTTGAGGTGTTCATAGAAGGTAGATAGATAAGGTATAGTTAACAAAGGTAGGAGTGAAAATAAGAATAGAAGCTTCAGGTGTGATTTAGTAGATGATGGTATTGTGGAAGTATTTGGAGGTAGGAAATGGTAGTTAATTTAAGAATTCGGTGTGTACTAGGTATTAGCACTTTAAGGATTTGGGCTTTGTGATTGGTTGTAGGGAATGAGGGTGTGGTTGGGGTGTATAAAAGGAGGAGTGCTGGGGGTGTGTGAACTGGGGTAGGGTAGGGGAGCGGAGTGAGCCTGCAGGGTGAACGGAGCGGATAGAGCCAAGGGAAGGAAGAAGATCAATGAGAACAATCAGTGGAGTGCTGACTGCTGACAGTAAGTTTAGGTGGGATAAGTAAGGAGATGAGGAATTTAATAGTAGTAATAGTGGAAAGAGTAGTAGAGTGATTGTAGGAACTTTGGAAGGGTAGAGTGGGACTGCAGTATAAGCAAGAAAAAGAAAATAGATGCCACTGAGCTATGGTCTAAGACAATAGGAAAAACGTTAACAGAAGGTAAAACTAGGAAAAGGGTCCCATCTAGTGGGAAAACCCTATATAGCAACAGTAGCTCCTCAAGGGAGATAGCAGGTCGGGGAGTTGGGAGGGAGAAGTTTGGTGTAAAATAAGGCGGCTACAAGAGGGGAAAGTGTGGGGGTTAGAGAGTAAAGAGGGGTAAGGCTGCTGGCTATCCTGGCAAGAAGGCATGCTTTAACACCTGGTATTATTTTATGCAAAATTAACTGCTACAGTCAGTAGTTGCAGAACATGTACTTTCTTGCTTCCTTGAGGGATTGAGGTATAGGGAGAAGTTAGGCTCTATTCCTGGATTTAGGGATGAGACAGCAGGAATTATTTTAAATTACGGTTTGTGGTCGTCAAGCAGGGCACATTCACATACCCTAGTGCAGGAAAATCAGGATGGAGAGCTGGGTACATATAGTGAGAAAGAGAAATGTGGTGAAGAAAACAGTATATTAATAAGTAGGCTACTGAAGATGGTACTAAGCAGGCTAAAAATGTATATAAATGCAGTCATTAATCATAGTAACAATGCCATAGAAGTATAGAACTAAATAAGCCTGTTAGCTATGTTAGGTGGTAGTATTTAAGCTATTAGAGCAGGAATAAAGAGCTGATAAATGAACAACACAAGCATACAGTAGGTTCATTATAGCTATCTAGGTAAGGTTGTAACACTGCTATAATGTTATTGTACAGATTATATACTGTAACACAGTTCACCTAATGTAAGGACTCTCAACTGAGTAAGTAACAGTTCAAGGCAGTGAACAAAAACACATTAGCCAGGTATATTCATTGTTTTCCAGAAAAGAACAGAGAAACCATAGAAGTATTCTAGGTAACAACTTCGATAAAGTGTTGAATAGTACAGAAAAAGCCAGGTAGATTCAGTTTTGCAAATTAAAGTACACAGTGATCTCTGAACAATTCCAACTGCCGACTAGTAGGCAGTTTTTAAAATGCTAACACTGTGGGGCTAGTTAGGTGCTTCACATTGAGTTTTACAACAGTGGATAAGCAACAAACCTCCTTTTGATTTTTGGGTGCTGTAATGGTTACTAGAAATAGACTCGGAGATAGTGCTACACTCGCACTGCGTTACTACAGTTGAAGAACACAACAGGGGTTAAACTAGTTCAGCATGTATACACTCTATGTACAACACGCTACCTAAATTGATGGTTTCCTTATAAATATATCTAATTCAGCATGTATACGTCGTGTATACACTCTATATACAACACGCCACCCAAATTGGTGGTTTCCTTATGAATATATCCAATTCAGCATGTATACACTCCGGATAAAAAAATGCTAACCTACATTGGCTTTATCTGTTCACATAAGACCCAATATTCACTGCAGATACGAATGGCTAACCTAAATTGGCTTTTTCTATTAAATACTACCAGTATTCACTGTATATACAAAGCGCTAAGCTAAATTAGCTTTTTCTGTTCAAATAAGACCAGTAAACACTGTATACACAAAACGCTAAGCTAAATTGGCATTTTCTGTTCAAACAGAATCAGGTCGCATAAAAATAACAATGAAAATCTTGCAGGTCAATGCAGTAGCATGTTTCAGTACCACGTGCAACTTAAATACAAGTAGTTTACAATGATAATAAGCCCAGCACACATAAAACCATCAAATTGAACATTTGAATGATTAAAAACCCTTGACCTTGCTTATGTAGATAAAGTACAGCTCTGAAGTCTGTATATTGCAGCAGATCGATACTTACAGTAGGTGTGGATGTCAGGGCCAGGGACACACAGCAGCCAACTGTTAATCAAGGAAAATAAAGATGGTGCCTCATAGGGCAGGGTATATTTATGTGATTAGAGAGGATATAATTTAGAAGGGGGAGGAGAGTGGAAGGCGAAAACATGTACAGACAAATTACTAAGGACCATGGTGCCAGCCATCATTGCCATTCCATTAGAACGAATGCATATGCGGATTCTGCAATGGCTCATATTCACACAATGGTCCTATCAGGAACTTCCAGTGTCTCATCCCATTATAATAAAATCATGCAAGAGGGATCTTCTTTGGTGGCTGACCTCTCTTCAAGTGACAATAGGTTGTCCCTTTGTTCTACCACCCCCTGTTGCCACTGTGACCACGGATGCCTCCCTGGGGGGGCATTTTCAAGGAAAGAAGCCCAAGGCACATGGGAGAATCACAAGGCTCATCTGAATATCAATGTCCTAGAGATAAGAGTGGTACTTCTAGCATTGCAGTCCTTTCAAAACTTTCTCCCTCTAGGGACTATTGCAATACAGACGGACAACATGTCAATGATCTTGTACATAAACAAACAAGGAGGAACCAGATCATACCCTTTATGTCAAGAGGCCCTGAGAGTATGGCAGTGGGCTATATCCACCCAGCGCTTTCTGATAGCAACGCACATCCCAGGGAGGTCCAATGTGATAGTGGACAAGTTAAGCAGAGCAATTCTGTTGCCTCACGAGTGGTCCCTGAAGGAAGAAGTAGCGAAAAGGATATTCAGAAGATGGGGCCAGCCTTGCTGCGACCTTTTTGCAACCCCCTCCAACACCAAATGCAGCAACTACTTTGCCCTGATCCTCTACCCGGGGGATACCCCAAGGGATGCACTTGTACATAGTTGGCCCCTAGGATTTCTTTATGCCTTTCCCCCATTTCCTCCGATACCCAAATTCCTACAGAAAGCCAGCACTCTGAGAAGGACCATTATTCTAATAGCCCCTTACTGGCCTCGTCAAATTTGGTTCCCCTTTCTTCAACCTCATCTACTGGAAGAACCATGGATTCTGGACCTAGTTCCAGATCTTCTGATGCAGTCATCAGGAGCTCTTCATCCTGCACTTCATACCCTAAAGTTGACAGTTTGGCTGCTCCAGTTCCACGAATAACCAGGTTCCACAATCTGTCACCTGCAACACAGGTGTCCTAATCTCTTCTCATAAATCTTCTACCAGGAAACTATACCTTAGCAAGTGGAAAAGATTTTCCATATGGGCATCACAAAACAATGTGGACCCATATATGGCTTTGATTTCATCCATTTTAGAGTTTTTGACTAAACTGTTACATGAAGGAGGGGCTGCAGCAACCCTTAGGGTTCAATTTGGTAGCAATTTCCAATTTTCATATTGGCGATAAAGCAACCCTCATCATGTCACATAGACTTTCTAAAGCCTTTCTCAAAGGTACTATTCATTTGGGACCACCTATTAGAATCCTAGTTGCTCCATGGAATCTGAATTTTGTGCTCTCACAGATCATTTTACCCCCCCCATTGAACCTGCATCATCCTGTGATTTGAAATACCTATCATGGAAGACCATTTTCCTAATAGCTATTACTTCCACTCGAAGAATCTCGGAATTACATGTGTTGTCCATCAAAGCCCCATACTTGGTTTTTCATAACGATAGAGTACCACTGAGAACAAATCCTTCATTCCTACCTAAGGTTTGTTCTGAAACAAATTTTAACCAGACTATAGAATTACCAGTGTTTTTTCCCAAATATACTAGCAAAATGGAACACATGTTGCACAAACTAGATGTCCATAAGCAACTTTGATTCTATTTAGGCAGGACTAAGGACTTCAGAAAGTCAGATCAACTTTTTTCTCCTTTTCAGATTCAAAGAAGGGTACTCCGGTGGTAAAAAACACTTTGTCAAAATGGTTGTCAGATTGCATTTCTTTCACATACAGCTCTATGTACATGGCACTAGATCATAAAGTTAAGGCTCACTCAACCAGGGTAGTTTCCACATTGTCAGCCTCTCTAGCAAGGCTACCTATAGATACCATTTGTGCAGCAGTCATGTGGTCCTCACCTCATACCTTTATCACTCATTACAAATTGGATAGGACCTCCAGGGACAGAGCCTCCTTTAGTTCTATGGTTTTGAGGAATATACTTCCATGAGCCACCCAACAAAATGGTGCTTGGGACGCTAACCCATCAGTGAGAATGAAGGCGAGATAGAACAGCTTCACATAAAGTAGTTATGTACTCACCATAACGTTCCATGTGAGTTGTTCATCTCGCCTTCATTCTTACATCCCACTCACCAACCTCCTACCTTAAAGTCTTGAGGGCTGGAAAGTTCAGACAACACTTAGTGATACTTTGTCCTTATCTACAGTATCCTTACTTCAATTCCTATGTATTTTAGTTATCAGTATGATTGGCTGCAAACAAGATCTGAGGGAAGCACTATTGCATCATGGGATAGGGAGTAGGCAACAAGCTGTTTGAAGAACTCGAGCTTTAGCATCTGGCCGAGTCGGAGCTGTGGATCGGCTTCGAGCCCAACAGTGAGAATGAAGGCAAGATGAACAACTCACATGGAACGCTATGATGAGTACATGACTTCTTTTTTTTCAGCTTGGGAGGATATAGTTAACAGAACAGGTCGCTTTGTCAAAGATGGTCTGTACCTAAGCCCAGAACTAGCTTCAGAAACAAAACCATCCTGATTGCGTCCCAAATTAAACAGGATATACAACAAAAGGAAAAAAAATATGGCACAAATCAAGAAGGGTAATTCCCATAAATATAAAAACTTTCTCATCAAACTAAACAGACAACTAAGAGGGCTAATTAGGTCAAACAAAGACAAATTTGAGGTTAAGATAGCCTCCCAGGTGAAAGATAACCATAATGCCTTCTTCATCTGTGTCAGAAACCTCAAAGGCAGCACACAGCAATGTGCTAAACTAGTGGTTAATAATACCACATTCGCCATGCCTGGCAATATACCAAACCTGTTAGCGGACAAATTCAGTTCTAATTTTATCCCGTCTTGCCCTCAAACATAACCCCTCCAACTATAACTAAGGAGCATGTACTGGCTCTGCTCGCTTAAACCAAGAACACAGCCTCAATGGGCTCCTGGGATGCCCCTTAAAAAGTCTAAAATATGACTTATCGGGACCCTGAAGTCACTGTTTAACTATTGTCTTAAAACAGGCTTTATGCCACAAGAATGGAGGGTTGTGATGGTCATCCCCCATCATAAGGGAGGAACTTCAACAGATCCTGGTAACAACAAACCCATTTGTCTGACTATTTTTATTTGCAAAGACATGGAAAGAATTATAATGGAAATTATCATCAAGAACATAGGGCACCTCCAGACACTGGATCCTTCCCAGTTTGGCTTTGTCAAAGGAAGGTCATGCTTACTGAACCTGGTGGATTTCTTTGAAAAGGTCATTATGGCAATGAATGAGGGGAAGGTGGTGCAAACTGCTTACCTAGATCTGGTTAAAGCCTTTGATACAATATCCTACTCAGGCATTGTCAACAAACTTATGGAACTAGGCATAAAACCCTTTGTAATACACTGGAGAGCTAGCTGACTCACGGATTGGACTCAAGAGAATCAGATTGGTGAGGCCACCTCTTCAAAGAGGCCGGTCACCAGTAGAGTCCCTCAGGGATCTGTGCTGCGCCAGCTTTTCTTTGGCATACACTACCGGGAAGTCAAAGCCAATGTCAAAGGTCACTGGCTGACCAAGTTTGCAGATGACTGAAAACTGGGAACAGTCATCGAATCCCCCCAAGATGAGAATACCTCTCAGAAAGGTCTAACACAGACTCAATAACAAGAAATGCTTTATAGTACCTTTTGAGAAGTTAGCCACCCTAGGTAACTACATCATCAATAAAATACCCCTAAAAGTTGATTCACTAATCAGGCATCTGGGAAATCATGTAGATAGTAACCTAGCCTTCGATCAACATGTGTCCAAGGTAGTAAGAAAATCCTTCTTTGTTGTTCAACTTGTAAGTAAGGGCATGGCATCTAGCTCGAGATAGGTCATTGTCTCACTGTATTCATCCCTCATCAGACCTATCATACAGTATGATACCCTCTTTGGTATATACCTGACCAGACACATGCAGCAAATGGAACATCCACAAAAGTTCCTTACAAAAGGAATACAGGAAGTAAACACAAGACTCTACACTGATTGAGTCAAAGCCCTGTCTCTTTAGTCTGTGTCACGCAGATTTCTGAGAGGTGAATTTTGCCTGGCATTTAAGGCATTCCTGTACCTGGTTTTGATGAACCGTTTGCACATCCATAAAACAAACAGCATCAGAACTACTAGATCAAAAGGCCTAAATTTTTCTTGTGACATAAATAGGACATGCTGGAGAGACAGATATATTTCTCAGAGAATTCCCATTATCTGGAACAAACTCCCCATCCATATGAAGCAGAGCTCCTCTCTAACTGCATTTAAGTGCAACTTGGACCAATGGATGGGTAATCAGAAATTCACCCTTGGTCTGGTACCTATGACTGTGATGGATGGAGGCAGTAAGTAAATCAGCCCCTATATAAATCAAATTTATGGGTCACATGTGGGTTGCACAGCTAGGCTTTTAAGGGCCCTCTTGATCATTAGCCTAATATACACCTGTGAACATATACGTGAGTGTGTATGTCAACAAATCCATGTAACCAGGAATCGGGTACTTGTGTGCACACTGCACTGAGCTGGGAAGACCGCAACAGACCTCAGCTGTCTGCATGAACATGCGAATTACCCTATTAATTCTGTAACATCCTTATGATTAGAAAAGGGAAAATGGAGTCAGAGTTGAGTATATTATCATGAAGCATAATCCATGCCCATCCTGCGTACTGTGATGCACAAAAAAATATGAATACCGCCCCATATTTCCTAGAACTCTGCCATCTAATCCCACTGGACTGAACGTTGTAATGACAATCTCATTTTGTATATCTAAGCTATTCAAGTAAGCAGAGCTTCCAGCAATACATGTTTTAATCTCTACCATAGCATCTCCCCTCTCATTCTTCAAGTAAAAGAGGAAGGGAGTTCCTCAGTGCCCTGGCCAAATTTCTCCTGTTTAGTATGAATGCCACTTCATGTTTCCCCTGAAAAGAGACTACTGGCTTAATGGGACTACCCTGGTCAACAAAGCATAAACAAAATAGATAAATATATATTAAGAGATGCATGGAACATAAAGTATTATATTTGGGACATAATTTTGTTCCTACTAGGGTTTATGCCACTTCCTAATGTAGATGCCAAAATATTTGGAGGATTTCACCTTTTAGAGGGATTATTGCTCTGCAAATTGCTTATACCACCTGAAATGTTTAAGGGGGATATTTGTATGATGAAATTTCTCATACCTGTGAGCCAGAAATCCATAGCATCTGCTTTCTTACAATAGTAGATCAGTGAACAGGAGGGGAATGGTATTCTCCATAATAAACAAAATAAAGAGTGACTAATTATGCCTGCAGGATTAAAAGTTGCTAGCCCATTTGTCAGCCGGTTTTGGTCCCAGTGCTTGATGTAAAGTTAAATATTGAGAGGCCAGGATAAGAGTAAACAACCATGATAATAAAAGGTTTCTGTGATCAGTGATCAGCCGTCTGCAGTTAATAGGTATGCACAATATATGGGTATGGTCCACTTTGATCATAGTACATTAAAAATGCTGTTGTATAGTTATGTATTCAAGGCACATAATCAGATGGCTAGAGTCTGACTTTGTTTGAATTTGTTGTATTTTTTTCAATTTTTTTCCGTGCTTGTGCTTTATTGTATATAGTTAATGTTTATTTATGATAGAGTGAATAACAAAGGAATCCAAGCCCGAATTACTGACTCTGGTACACTCAGAGAAGTATTTCAGTTTTGCATGCCATGCCTGAACATTAAGCAGCTAACAGAAGACTGAAGATAGTCATGTTTTAAAAAGTTCACTCATAGATTTCTAGAACTTGAGTAGCAAGCACATCATCTTTAAAAATAAAACTCCTTATTTACATTTCAGATATTTTTTTTCCACAGATTCAAACAATTCAATCCAATAATATATAAATAGTTGTTTGATTTTAGTCTTTAGCTTTGAAAACTCCTGGGTATTTTAAACTGCACAGCCACATTTGTTCACAGTATCCAAAAATGTACTGTATAAAATGATACGTGCACTTACGTTTGCACTTAGTACTTTTCACATACTTAAGTATTAACTTCAAATACTTTAAGATTTTGCCTCTTGTGTGTTTTTTTAAAAACGCATTTGCATTTAAATTTTTCAATGCAAATAATTTACAATTACTGAATTAGCATGTAGGTGTAGCAGCACCTTTTGGAAATAACTGCTGTGCAAGTGCAAACCTCGGGACTATGAATACCACTCCAAGTCTTTTGGAATTGGTTCTCTCAGTGTAAGCCTGTTTATAAACAGGCCTTACAACAAAGTGAGTCACTTGTACCGAGAACAAAACTTTTGAAATCAGGGCAGGTTTACACTGGACCCCATGAGTTCAAAAATGTATTCATAAGCAAAATCTAGCAAAATGAAAGAAACAAAGCTTAAGCCAGAGGTCTAATTAATAATGTGGACTTAGCAACAGCTATGGAAAATGATAACAGTCATTCTTATGTGATGTCATTCTGACACTCTTATTACTGAATTTCCCTCCCCTCTAAACCAGTATAGAAGTTTTCTCAAGTAAATATGTTATTATTTCTGGCTATGACTGAAAGACATGCTGTAACATTATTTTTTCTAGAAACTACATCTTCCTGTTTTCAGTTCATACTACCATATACTGAAGTCGCTGAGGTAGTTGCAGTCAGCTGCTTTTACAGCTGTAGTCAGTGAATTTTGTAACTGTCAGAAGGGAGAGATTTCAGAGCATTGTTTTCCCACAGAAACAAATGTGGTATAATGTCTGGTTGGGAGTGTGACGTGTCACAAACAGCTATACTGCTGCTCATTTCAGCTTAAGCAAGTACTTCATTTGTTCTACCGAGTTGTTTGAGTTAGCTGTTACAACACTTTTAAAAGCATCCTGTAGTACTTGATGAAATTCAAACCTCAGCGCAGGTTTTATAATTCACATTCTGTTCTTTCTGTGAGCTTGTGTTGCATAATGAAGTACAACTTAAGCAATGGGTTCAAACTGGAACAATTTAAACTTATTTCACAAGAGTGTACTGTCTCTTTTCTGTGAACTGCCCAGTTATGCATAGTTAATATAGGTACAATATAAACCAGGTCTTGTGACAGCTCTGAAGGTTTGCCTAAAGCAGATCATCACATATTGTGTTATGAAATGCACACTCTGTATTTGATGGTAAAAGTGAAGCTGCAGCTATTTTAACTACAACATAACCTGTGGACTTGTTAGCAGTGGCACTGCCTCTGTGACAATTTGCACTGCCTATGCAAGTGAACCATTTACTTCTTCTTTTGGCTTTTCCTGGTTAGGGGTCGCCACAGCTGATCACCTGTCTGCTTATAATTGGCAGTGAAGTTTTATGGTGTCAAGTTGCCAGCCTGGCACCTAACAATCCACAGAAGGCACACACATGCACACACTCACACCTAGGGCCAATTTAGGGTGTCCATTCCATCTACAGCATGTCTTTGGGATATGGGAGGAAACTGGAGCACCCGGAGGAAACCCATGCGACCACAGGGAGGACATGCAGACTCTGCAAAGAAGGCACCCCAGCCGAGGATCGAACCGGAAAACCTCTTGCAGTGAGGCAGCAATGCTAACCACTGCACCACTGTGGCCGCCCCAAGTCAGCCATTTACTACCAACCCCTAATTTAGGTATGCAGATGTGCCCATTAAAATGCATGATTCACACATCTAGAATGCATGATCACACTTGCATGTAGTACATCATGAAATATATCTGCCCTGGAAACAAAAATAACAGATGCCCCAATCCCTCCTGGAATATTTTGATCTTGGACTAAAAAACTGTCATGTTTCCTTGTCACCTAGTAGTTTTGGCTTTCTGTTACATTTCTCCAGTCCACATTCTCTGATATGCCTCTCTAATGTCCCAAACTTTTAGGGATTTCCCTAAGTCTGACTTAAAACTTTGCTCTGGCCTCCTTCAATTGGAAATTCTCAAGACAAATGGTGATAGATTACACTTAGCAAATGTTGATAATCATTGCAGTTAGACTTATTTTATTTCAGGAAAATGCATGTTAATTCACAACCTCTTTTCTTGTTAATTTTCAAGTGAATAACACCACTAATTAAAAAGTAAATAAACCAACAAACTATTAAAAAACAAAACAAAAAAAACAGAGCAGGCAAAACAAAAAAACGGATGCTTAACTGAACCGAAACTCTTTTATTGTAATAAAAGGTTAGCGCTTTCATTTAAACACTGTTAAACTTCATCAGACAACTTCACTATGTACTAATTACATTTAAATAGTTTAAAAAGCCTGCCAATTCCCCACAAAACTGGAAATGACATCCAAATGTCATCTAAATGTAAATGTAAAAATATTCCCCTTCAAAAGAACCTAATTATTACAATGCATACCTGCAAAAATAAAATAAATGCATTAAATATATTAAATACAATACATACACACAACCTACAACCATACCAGCCTACTTCAATTTCCAGCAAAAATGCAGGAACCTTGGTCATGCATCATCTTATTTCGAAACAATTTGCATCTCAAGGCCTTGAACAGCCCCAGAGCTGGAGCTTCCCTGAGGCTTCCATATCTCCTCCAATGAAGCACTGGTGTAAGAGGAGTCACCTAGATTCCCCTCAGGAGTTGTTGATAGAGGGCTGTGACCTTGATGAGAGGGAAGGTTCCCCAAAATCACCCATGACAACCACTCTTTCTGTGACTTCCTGGAAATGAGAGAGAGGTTTTACCACTGAAGCCTTTTTCCCCCTGAAGAGAAGTTTTTATTGAGGCCTTTGGTGCAGGCCTATTTATAGCCTGGGAAGTACTGCTTCCAGATGCATTTATCGATTTAATGTCTAGGAGGGCATCTAGAGAACCAGATCTGGTGGAGCCTATGCCTGGAAAAGTAGACAGGATTTTAGTCCCACCCAAACATAGGGAAGAGTGGAGCACTGCAGTTGATGCCACTGTAGTAGCCACAGTCACCAAAATGGAACTCTAAGAGATGAGAGTGTCTGTCCATCATCCTAACAGACAGTTTAGAGCATTGGGCAGATTTAGCAAGCACACATATACTTCAGCCACTCTTATTCTTCATGCTTTGAATTACATGGCACACCTAACCAGACTTCTGTGAGACTTGCTTAATGGAGTCTCAGTTGGCTACCATGCTATCAATTTCAAACATATCCATGCGCTTGTTATCCACTGCAGCAGATGGTATAGCTAGGGTGGCAGGTGCTGGCATTGTTCTTTGCTGCCATGACTGGATGTGCCTCTGTAACTTTGTGGAGAGCTGTAAGGAATCCTTTATGAATTTTCCATTTGATGGTTCCATCTTGTTTGGACCTGATTCTGACCAGGAACAAGCAGGAGGGCAAGACGTTGTCTTCTGTGGGGGTGTCTGCTTTCCACCCCTTAAGACACCTTTTCCAGCAGTCACAGGAGAAATAAGTGGCTAGTTTTTTCAGAAGTCCCAACATTTTGTCTAATTTGCTGCAGGTGCTAGTGGCCCCAAAGTATAGGGGGAACTTCAATGGATACCACCCTAGGGACAGGAGTGGTCCACAAAATCAGGGTTTTAGGGGACCTTTCTCCAACAAAACCTTTCAGCTCTTCTGAAGATTTGCTCAGCTGCTGCACTACAGAGGCAGTCAGATAGGCTCTTGGCTCTCCAACCTCAAGCTTCTGAGACTGTCACCACAGACTCCTGAGGAGTTGAGAGTAATTTCCATTGGCTACACTATCCCCTTACAGGTTTTCATGACTATTCACCAAAAATCCCTTCTATTCATCCCACCTCAGCAGTGATGGAAATTCAAAAGTTACTAGTAAAATGAGTCACCGGGGTCATCCCAACAGACCAGAGAGGGTCGGAGGTCTATACAAGATTCTTTTTGGTGCCAAAGAAAAACAAGGGCATCAGGCCTATCTTGGGCCTAAGCAGACTAAACCTGCTCATCAAACAGACCACATTCTGGGTGGTAACAGTGCAGACCTTTCTACTTCTGCTGAGGAAGAATGACTGGATGTGCTCAGTAAATCCCCAAGTTGGTTATTACAACATAAGGATATCCAGGCATTCCAGGAGGTTTCTTCACTTCCATATGGGAGCCAGTCACTATCAGATTTGAGCACTGCCTTTCAGACTCACACCCCCACTGCCTTTCAGACTCACCCGCCCCAGGTGTTCACCAAATGCATGATGGTGCTTGTAGCCCAGTTCAGGTTGTAGGGCTTCTGGAACTTTCCTTACCTGGATGACTGCCTCCACATGGTGACATCAAGGGCATTGTTAATTAAAGCAAGAGACTCCTTGCTCCATCTGTGCCTAGCTTTATGGAGAACAGTGAACTTCAAGAAGTCCAAGCTAGAGCCAGTCCAGGCTCTGGAGTTTATATGTTGCCATCTGGACACTACCTCTCAGATTACTAGCCTTCCTCTTTCAAGGTTGTCATCCCTACACCTTCAGGCCCATCAGGTTCTTCTTCCTCAGAGGTCACCAACTTCTCTGATCCTTCATCTCCTTATGATGATGGCCACTGCCATTTTGCTAGTTCCTCTGCCCAGGTTCTACATGTGGGCACTTTAATGGACTCTTTCATTCCAGTGGTCTCTGACATCATACCCTATGCAGTATTATATAATACTCGCAAAGGATTGTCACAGTCACATCTCATGGTGGATTACATCTGAGACTGTGGCATCAAAATGCCACTTAGTTTTCCCCATATCCATGGTAGCTACAAACACATCTTTCCTGGGGTGGTGGGTCATTTTGGGGGAGGAATGGTTCAAGGTATCTGGTATCAGATAGAAGCCAACTTTCACATCAATATTTTGGCGATCAGAGTGGTCTTCCTGGCATTGCAGGCTTTTCACAACTCTCTCCCCAAAGATGTGATATCTATCAAGACCAACAACATGGCTGTGATCTGGTATAGCACAAACAAGGCAGACCCCGATCCTACCCACTCTGTTGCGAGGCCATGAGCGTGTGGTAATGGGTGATGACATCCCAAAACTTTCTGCACATCCTGGGGAAACCCAACATCTTAGTGGACAAGTTCAGCAATAGTATTCTGATACATCACAAGTGGTCCCTCAACTTGTCAGTTGCAACAGAGATTTTCAACATCCAGGACAAAACTTGCTCTGACCTCTTTACAACACCTTATATCACAAAGTGGAGCAACTTCTTTGCCCTGATCCCAAAAAAGAGAAAGTCACTGAAGGATGAGCTAGTCCATGTTTGGCCCTTGGGTCTCCTCTATGCATACTCTCAGACTCCCGTGATAGTAAAGTTTTGATAGACAACAGCATGGTACAAGATGGCTGTGATCCTCATGGACCCCTTCTGGCCCAGGCAAGTTTGTTTCCCCTTCCTGTGACCTCACCTGACTCACTTTCCTTGGGTTCTGGATCCAGTCCTCGATATCTTCTGACTCAGTATAGGTGGCTCCATTTACAAAGAGTTCTACACACAACTGTGTATTGCCTTTGAGGTTGCGGACATAGCTAAAGAATGTCTTGTGGTTGTCTTTGGCCTCAGAGGCCAATTTTATCTCAAATTTGGCTTTGGTGGACTTTATTTGTCCTCTGAGTTGTTTATTTAGTTTGCCTAGAGTGCTTTTATTCTGCTGGGTGCTGTACCTCCTAATTATTGCCATGATTTTCTTCCTTCTGCTGTACAGACTATTGATTTTGTGATTCCACTAGGGTAGCTTGTTTTCTGAGTTAGTTCTTTACTTCTTCCTGGTGGGAACAGCAGCCTCTATGTAGCTACTAACATGCTTGTGAACAGTTCTGCATAGGCAGCAGTATTCTCAGAGTTTATGGGGGCTTGGAATTTTGCCAGGTTATCATATTAATAGCAGGAAATTAGCCTTAGTGTAGTTCCTGAATATTCTAGGTTAGCTGGGGGTCCAGGTTTTATTTTTTCTTCAAAGGAGACCATATTGTGGTCTGGCCTTACCAGGGAAGACATTACACAGATGGTGTGCAGCACTCTCCCATATTTGTAAGGACCAGATTCAGTATGGTTGCAGCCCTGGTTGGTGTACTGACAATCTGGTCCAGGGAGTCTGTTTTTACAAAATCCAGGAATTTCTGTGACTGTATGTTTGGTGTCATATAGTATTCCCAGTTAATAGTGGGGTGATTCAAGTCTCCCATGAATATGATATTGGATTGGATGGTGAGTGTTTCCAATAAGTTTAAATACATGGTATGGGTTTCCTGGGTCATACAGGGAGACCTACAGCTTGCAAGGGGGTGGTATTGGATTTTGCCTATGGTGATTTGAACATGGATTAGCTCAAGTGCATTGTTTTGTTTGACCTGCCTTGATGTGTATTTATTTTTTATGTAAATCAAGACATCTTCACCTTTAGTCCCTGTTTGTGTGGTAGCTGATCTAAATGTGTGCAAGGGATTATAACATTGCACTGTCAGTGTGCTCCCCATGGCTTTAAACCATGTTTCAGTGACCACACAGATGTCAACATTCTGTAGGGTACATTTGGAGAACACAGTATATATAATAAAAGTAAATAGGTATACGCTAAGGCAGCACGTTCCAGCAAAAATAAATAGGATAAAAGTCAATACCATAAACGGAACGTGAGGGCCTGTAAAAATTCCTAATTACCAAATCTCCGTAGTGTCACCAAAAAGGTAAAAACAGCAAGGCAAAAGTCCATAGTAAAGCAAACTTCAAAGCAAACTTCACTTCATATATCCAACGCAATACCAACGATTGTAACAGGAATGTTCTTTATTCACATAAAGCAAACTCAGTAAGCGCTTTCACCATACACGGCTTCTTCAGACTGTAACAGACATTCTAAAACCACAGTCTTTATATACATTTACACACAGGTCTAAACAATCATTCAATCAGCCTGTAATATAATTATTTAAAGGAACCATGAATGTGTAAACCCTATCTAACATTCTTGTTTGACTAAAAAATAGTTCTAGATCAATAACGAACACACACACACACACACACACACACACACACACACACACACACACACACACACACACACATCCACACACGCACACACACACACACACACACGCACGCACGCGCACGCACGCACGCACACACACACACACACACACACACACACACACACACACACACACACACGAGCGAGCTTGTGTGTGTGTGTGTGTGTGTGTGTGTGTGTGTGTGTGTGTGTGTGTGTCTAGATTTCACTCAGTTTGTTGAGTTCCCATTTTCTCAAAAAAAGGTTATTTGTTTCATCAGTTCCTTTTGAGGTTCAAATATAGTTGCTAAACATGGGATCAAAGAGACCATTGAGGAGCATGTGCAGCACCACAAAGCAGCAAGCTGGGGCACATGCCACAGCTGTGAAATACAATGCCCTGGTGAGTGACACTGCAAAACTCAGAGATATTATTCCTTTAATTGCTGCATTCGTATGCACACACACACACACACACACACACACACACACACACACACACACACACACACACACACACACACACACACACACACACACTCACACATACACACACACTTATATGTTAAGAAAAGACAGACACCCTTAACTGTGGAAAAAAATCCACCTGTTCCCACAATTATAATAATAGGAAACAGGAAGTCAACGTTCTGGGGGCTTTATCAGCTAACCCAATTGCTGTTTAATATAATACCAGCTTTTAAAAGTCAGTATTGCATTTGCGGTCAAACCTGAACATTGTAGCACTCCATGTGTTGTCTAAACTGTAACAACTGCATGCTACATTGTAGCAAACAGTTTGCTACAGTTTAAAAATATATATATTTTTTTTACCTAAAACATGAGCACTGAAGCACTCTGAGCAGGCAGGTGGGTTGGGAGCATGACACAGAAACTGGACCTGAATGGCTGAGGCTGGAGGGAGGGCTTGTCATGTCCATTTTTTTTTTGTGGGGGTGTAGCTCTAACATGACACTTATGGCTTATTACAGAGAAGTGCTTTTTTTTTTTTTAACTCTTCACTTGAAGAGCTGAGGGGGTGGGGTACTGGTTCATAGCACTTGCCCAGGGAGCTAATTGAAAAGCTACACTTCTGCTAGTAGCTGCCAGGCAAGAGTTGCAGAAGCAAGAATCTCTTTTTTGTTTCACAGGGTATGTTAAAGTCATCATCATTGTCAGTCTCCTTTTTCCCATTTTCTGTATGGGGTTGAGCTGCTGTGTTAACTATCACCATCTCTCTTGATACAGTGCCACTCTCTTAACTTTTCATACCTGACTATCACACGTCTTCTCTCACACAATTCATCCATCTCTTTGCTGGACATCCTTGTTTCCTCTTGCTTTCTTCCTGTCTGTCCCAAATCATCTTCACCAGATTGTCTTCTGCTTTTCTGCAAGTGTACCTGAACCACTGTAATCTGTACTCCTTGACTTTCTCTGCAATTAGAGCTACTTTGGCTTCTGCTGTGATGTCCTTATTTTTCACCTGTCCCACAGTGTGCATCCTAGCACCAATTTCAGGCAATTCACCTTCATCACCTCTAACTTCCTCAACTGTTCTGCCTTTACTACCCATGTTTCTGTACTATACAGTAGTACTGGTCTAACCACTGTTTTGTACTCCTTACTTTTCAGCTTCTTTGGCATTTTTCTGTCATACCCTACCTGTGTGAGTGTATGGGTGTATGTGTGTGTGTGTGTGTGTGTGTGTGTCTAGATTTCACTCAGTTTGTTGAGTTCCCATTTTCTCAAAAAAAGGTTATTTGTTTCATCAGTTCCTTTTGAGGTTCAAATATAGTTGCTAAACATGGGATCAAAGAGACCATTGAGGAGCATGTGCAGCACCACAAAGCAGCAAGCTGGGGCACATGCCACAGCTGTGAAATACAATGCCCTGGTGAGTGACACTGCAAAACTCAGAGATATTATTCCTTTAATTGCTGCATTCGTGTATGCACACACACACACACACACACACACACACACACACACACACACACACACACACACACACACACACACACACACACACACACACTCACACACATACACACACACTTATATGTTAAGAAAAGACAGACACCCTTAACTGTGGAAAAAAATCCACCTGTTCCCACAATTATAATAATAGGAAACAGGAAGTCAACGTTCTGGGGGCTTTATCAGCTAACCCAATTGCTGTTTAATATAATACCAGCTTTTAAAAGTCAGTATTGCATTTGCGGTCAAACCTGAACACTGTAGCACTCCATGTGTTGTCTAAACTGTAACAACTGCATGCTACATTGTAGCAAACAGTTTGCTACAGTTTAAAAATATATATATTTTTTTTACCTAAAACATGAGCACTGAAGCACTCTGAGCAGGCAGGTGGGTTGGGAGCATGACACAGAAACTGGACCTGAATGGCTGAGGCTGGAGGGAGGGCTTGTCATGTCCATTTTTTTTTTTTTTGCGGTGGGGGGTGTAGCTCTAACATGACACTTATGGCTTATTACAGAGAAGTGCTTTTTTTTTTTTTAACTCTTCACTTGAAGAGCTGAGGGGGTGGGGTACTGGTTCATAGCACTTGCCCAGGGAGCTAATTGAAAAAGCTACACTTCTGCTAGTAGCTGCCAGGCAAGAGTTGCAGAAGCAAGAATCTCTTTTTTGTTTCACAGGGTATGTTAAAGTCATCATCATTGTCAGTCTCCTTTTTCCCATTTTCTGTATGGGGTTGAGCTGCTGTGTTAACTATCACCATCTCTCTTGATACAGTGCCACTCTCTTAACTTTTCATACCTGACTATCACACGTCTTCTCTCACACAATTCATCCATCTCTTTGCTGGACATCCTTGTTTCCTCTTGCTTTCTTCCTGTCTGTCCCAAATCATCTTCACCAGATTGTCTTCTGCTTTTCTGCAAGTGTACCTGAACCACTGTAATCTGTACTCCTTGACTTTCTCTGCAATTAGAGCTACTTTGGCTTCTGCTGTGATGTCCTTATTTTTCACCTGTCCCACAGTGTGCATCCTAGCACCAATTTCAGGCAATTCACCTTCATCACCTCTAACTTCCTCAACTGTTCTGCCTTTACTACCCATGTTTCTGTACTATACAGTAGTACTGGTCTAACCACTGTTTTGTACTCCTTACTTTTCAGCTTCTTTGGCATTTTTCTGTCATACCCTACCTGTGTGAGTGTATGGGTGTATGTGTGTGTGTGTGTGTGTGTGTGTGTGTGTGTGTGTGTGTGTGTGTGTGTGTGTGTGTGTGAGAGACTAGAGCATAATAGGGACAGGGTGACATAGCACGAACCCTAAGGATTCTAAGGAAACAAGTTTAACTTAGGGAAGAAGACAAGGATGTAGCAAGGAACATAACTGACAGCAGCAGAAGGATAGGATTAGGATTAATGTGAAACTATGTTTTCAGAAAAAGGATTGTAGGATCATTGAATTAATTGTCAGAACAGGAAGTGGTAGAGGTTTAAGGGTCATATATAGTATCTAAAGGGCATGGGACATACAGAGGGATTTGAGAAAGAGCAAGTGTCTAAATGTACCATGTGATGGATTAGGCAGATCATTAATCTCCTATATGCAGTTGCATATATTTGTATATTTGTGTGTCTTGTACGTATTTTCTTGAATGTATTTTTATAAATACCGAAGTATGAGTATGTATTACAGAAATGCCATGACAATTCAAACTGTTTCACTCAAGAGCAAAACTACTAATGACATAGGTTTATTGGTTTATTTCTGTAGCAACAACAGAGTTACATTTGCCTGCAGTGTCCTCACAAAATGACAAAACATATAATGGGAAAAATAATTCTTTAGTGACAGTGTTGTAGACATTACCACCAGAAAGAGGAACTCTTTCAGTGTGAGTTTTCCCAAAAGAGGAAGGACCTTGGTCTGGAATTTTGCAGGTGCCTGTCACTGTCTGAGTCAGTCTAGTCTTACTCATTGACTTAATTATAACATCCCTCAATTTCTTTGTTCAAGAATTCTGGACAAAGCCAAAATGAATGTGGGGATAAAGGCCCCAAATCAGGGACAATTGTTAAATATTATTCTAATTCATTTGAAAATTTAAAAGAACAACAGGTTTTACATCAGCATGTATGTTTTGAAGCTTGAGACTAACGCCTGGCATTATTGGCTGACTGTTATCCTCTGATTTAACATAAAATCAAAAAATGTTATGAGGGACAGGGCAAAAATATGAGCCAAAACCAGGGACATTCTGCTTCAGTATGGGTTATAGATGAGTGATCGAAAGAAATGGATATGTGTGAAGCAGTGAGGCGTAGAAATGAAAACACAAATGCTTTATTCCTTTTGCTAAGGAAGGGAGTCTGTTCTTAAGATACAACACAACATAATTGGCAGCATCTGCAAATGAGGATGGGTAGTACAACGGTACAGCATTTAGCACTGGTGTCTCACTGCACTTGGTCCTCCAGTTATTTCTCAACTTGGGTACTGTCTAAGAGAAGCCTACATGTACATGTGTCCTGCTTGGGTTTTCCCCAGGTGCTCTGGTTCCTTTCCAAAGACACATAGTAAGTAAACTGGTGGTTACCAAAATGTCTGTTTACTGTGCATGCTGGGTATGAATGAGTGTGTGCGCCCAATGACAAGCTCAGATCATTTCAATTTTTTTTCAGTGCCTTATCATAAACACCGTCTGATTAAATGACTTGCTCTGAGTCACACGTTTGGTAAGTGGAGACTGGAAAAATTAACTCAGGACTATAGCACAAATGCCATTACCAGCTTTCAGTCTTAATGCTCATCTGCTAGCAGCTAACTGAAGTAAGCTTCCATACTGCAAACTACATAGCTAAAATACATATAGCTTAGGGTTTGATTCCTACAGCTTTCATTTGCTTACTGTGTACACTGTGTTACTCTGAGTAAGTTGCATAAGCAAACAGTGCTTGTGAGAAGTGAGGTTAGACTCATCAATGGTAACCAGGCTACATGCTTTTTTAACACCTTTATTAAATCATCACTTAAAACATAGACAAATATAAATGTATATAAAAGAAAACAAACCATGTTAACATGTTCACAGTTACAAATATTACATATGACATCTTGTATACAATTATCATCAATCCAAAATTACATAAATTGGTCAATAAATGCCTTCCCTTAAACATCACTCCTTCTCCAAAACATTATTTGGCATGTATTATTCCCATAATTTCCATTTCTTTCTATGTAATTTGTTGCAACTCTTTTTGAAAAGTCCACTTCCAGTTCTTTTATCTGTGTTAAAATATTTACTACTTCAAATACAGTTGGTGCATTGATTTCCATTTTCTAGTAATTGCTTTTTTGACAGCCACTATAATTAAACTCAACAAGGGCTTACTATGTCTAGACAATTCCACTTCTGTCTTATAGGTCAAAAATCATTTCCTTGGTTATATCAATTTGCTCACCCAGGATTTCTGATAACGTAGTCTACAAAGAGTTTTTAAAGTCTGCCAACTCATTACACTTTTGGCCTCTTCCCATTTTATTACCTTTCCATCTCTGATTATTTGCTCCCAATACCTTGGTCCCCTTGCCAGTTTTCGCCCCCTCTTGACTATTGTCTACCCCTAATTGTAGTCATCCCTAATGGCAAAACCTCCTTTCTCCATTCCCATGTTGGCTTAGTTCTTAGCCACCATAAATAAATTTAACAAGACCTTACTATGTCTAGGCAATTCAGATCCTGTAACCCAGCTAAAAAAAAATAATAATTTCCTTAGTTACACCTAGTTGATCACACAATATTTCTGACAGATTGCTCTGCAGTGAATTTTTAAATCTGCCAACTCATCACAATCACAAAACATATGTCTTCAGTTACATTTTTTTCCTCCTCATAACTCCAACATTTGTCATCTACTTGAGGAAAAATTACTTGGAGTCTGCTTGAGATATAAACATAGCTATGCAAACGCTTCAAGCAAAAATCCTAAATCTTCTAGATTTTGTTGCATATTTGGCAGCCATATATATGTCTTTTCATTGTTTTCTTGTGAATTTCTTATCAAATCTCTCTTCTCAATTGTTTCTAAACTCCTCTGATTGATTTCTATAGTTATTGTGCAATATTGTATAAGCCCTACCAATTATTCATTTTTTAACAGCACCTTCTGTTCTATATTAACTAAACACTCTACCAGAGCAGGTCTTTCATTTAGGATTCCTCAATCTTTTTCTGTTTGCCTATACTCTATCAATCCCAGATAGGGAATGCAGCCTCTAGCATGCAGTCCAAATGCCTTTGTAGCCTACTTCCCATTCTACTAACTTTCCCTGTCTAGTTATTTGCTCCTATTACCTTGGTTCCTTTGCCAGTTTTCTCCAGTAAATGCCAGCCCCTCTTGTCTATTATCTGTGCCCCTAATTGCAGTCATCCCTATTGGCAGAATTTCCTTTCTCTATCCTTATGTTGGCTTAGCTACTTTATGAATATAATATTCAATATGGCTGTTGTTATTCTCCTTAAGGATCTGCATCTAATACCCCAGTGTCTCCTTACTTCTTGAATCCCCCCTGCTTTATCATCATCCATTTCCACTATGAATTATAGCTTTCTGCTTGTGTCATGTATATGAGCCTTAACTGTGTAGCTCTAAATATATCCTTTTAAAACAGGTAATCTTAAACTACCTTGCTCTCTTGGAAGGTTCAACATATCCCACTTGACCCTTGCTCTCTTCCCCTCCCAGATAAAAATCATTCAATACCAGACCACCTACTTAGTAACTACCTATGAACTTAAATGCATTTGTTTTGAACCAATATGATGCATATTATTATTATTATTATTATTATTATTATTATTATTATTATTATTATTATTATTATTATGTGTCCTTTATGATGATCCTTCATTAAATAAGTCATGTGGGAACTGCAGTGTGATTTTCCATAGCAAATGAAATGTCCTGTTGCCAAAATGTGTATGGATCTGAAAATAGCAGCTCTCACAATAACAGGAAATAGCTAAATTGTTTAAAAACATCATGGATGCCACCACTGAAAACTGAGTTAAAACATTAAGTTTGCTTAAATAAATGCAGCTTACTAATCACTCCTTGATAGCTTTCCCCAAACGTCTTTGCAACATTGCTTGCACTACTTAACATTTCTTACATAACACTGAAGATTATTTTTGCAGACCAATAATAAATCCTCTTTTAGAGTAAAATACACATTTTGTATTGGAAACTTTCAAAGATACATGGCTGCATTTTTCTAGTTATTATCTTATGTCATTTGTTGTGCTTTGGTTTCTTCCTACCCTGTAGATGTGGGCTATCTATCCCTGCATTGCCTATTCTATCTCCTAATGGCAAGAGTTAATCCTAATATGTTTGTCGTTTAGGCAGCCATTCGTCCATATTTAATTTTCTGTCTTTAATCCCAGTTCATATCACTGACAAGCATGCTCACAAATGTAAGGGTCTGTTATTTACTCCCTAATGTGCATAATGTAGACATTCCAGTAAATGCAGCTGAACAGAGCCAAATGCACATCTTCAGCCACACTTCACTCTCCAACCCACAGTGATCACTACAATCAGATTTTAATCCCTTATAGGAGTGGACATGCCATAACAAACTTTCAATTAATCTTAACTAATAAAGGATTATGTTGTTTGCATCCCCATAATGGTTAGCCCAAACCTCACCCCTACCATTCATTGTCCCCCTCTCAAATCATATTCCAAATATCAACCAGCAAAGGTTTCTAGGTCTCATTCTTGGGTCTATCTTATAATTAGTGGAGATATTTAAGTTTTGAGAGTACTTGCATATTTATTTGGTGACATTGTGTGGGCCACTGCTAATAGCCTTGGTTCCCTACAGGTGCCAGTGGTGGTGATTGGCGCTCCTTGGTCAAACTACCATTTGTATTAATATTAATTTCACTCAGTGTATTAGGTACCCCTGTAAGGGCCTTAAGATAGCTGGCAGGAGTGTCTGGTGGTGGTGGTAACTACCTTATAGTCTGGCCAGAAGGGGGCATAGCTAGTAAGCCTGTGCCAGCCTTTTCAGGTGTGTCTGTTTGTGTAAATCAAATCTCCAAGAGTGTGTGTATCAGCTACTTGGGCAGGGACATGAAGCACTGGTTGGACAGTCAGGGAGCTGGAGGCCTTGGCTTGGACACTCAGCTGAGATATCAACTCTATAACTGTGCCATTGTGGAGTCTTATTGAGAATCTGGAGAAAGGAGAAACCAGCTGTGGACTGACTGTGTGCCCCGTGTACTCTTAAGGTAAGTTGTGCTTGATTGTGCTTGATGCAAAGAGCTGCATCTGGAGATACTGTGTGTGTACCTGTTATCCTCTCAGTGAACATTCCTCCCAGGAGTCAGTGGTGAGGACTGAGGCTCCTTGATTACTGGCCCAGAGGTGGAGGGTCATCACATATTGGTGGCAGTGGTGGGATCACCACATCACATATTGGTAACAGTGGTGTGGATAGTGAACTTCTGTAGCCTGTAAGCAATTGTCATTAAAGAAGGTGGTTGCAGCCTCAAGCAGCTGCATGGTGAACATTCAAAGTTTCATATCACAATAGTTTTATTTATTTACTTTTGTTAGCTTAGTTAGTCAGGGAGAGCAGCAAGGATGTCAGCAGAGAATTAAGGCAAGCTGACAAGGAACCTGTTGGCTGAGATGTGCCAAGCCAAAGGACTGGGGCAAGCCAACCTGACTAAAGGGGAAATCACAGCTTCATCACAGCTGCATCATGGACAAGCTAGCAGCAAGATAACCAGACTAGCATTGGAGATGTACAGCTCTCAGAAACCTGACAGTTCAGCTTTTCCTCAGAGGACTAAAAATCTGTCTGGAGTTATAGAGACATGAACTGGAATCCAAACATTTGGAATTAGAATCAGCAGAGAGACTGTGGCATTTGGAGGTCAAAGCAGAATCACCAGAGAGGCTGTGGCATTTGGAGGCTGAAGAAAACAAGAAACTATGGTGTTTGGAAGCCAAAGAAAATGAGAGACAGAACCAACATGAAAAGAAAATGATGACTCTTCACCAGGTCATGGAGGTAATGGGGAAGGGAATAACCATACCACAAAAGCAATAAAGGCCAGTAATCTTCTTCCTCAATACCAAGAAGATGATAATTTTGATAGTTTTATTCACATATTTGAAAGAGTATGCAAACAGTATGACTTAGGACTCTGGGTAGAGTTCCTGACCACCTTACTCCATGGTAGACTGTAACTGCTGTTTCTAAATCATCTGATATTGATTGTTCAGACTATAACAAAGTAAAGAAATGTTTATTAGAGTATTTTAAGTTAACACTTCAAGCTTATAAAAAGTTTTGTGAGTATAGATGCAAGGCAGATGAAAGTGTATGTAATTATATTGCTGAGTTAAGCCCTTATTTTCATAGGTGGGTGAGTGGGTGTCAGGTCACCACTTTTGAAGGGCTGACAGAATTTTGGTGAGGGAACAAGCCCTTAGCCCTTTGTCTGAGGACATGAGAATCTGGTTGGCAAATAGGGAATGCAACACCGCAGATGAGTTGGGGAAAGAATGGGATCTCTACTTAGCAAGCAGGGCATCACTGCATAGGAAAGGGATACCCAGTGCTGCACAAGAATATAAGTAAACCCATGGTGGACAGCCTAAGCCACCCCAACAGACTCCAGCATTAACAGGGGATGCCACTAATTCAGGTACAAGCTCAGGATAAGGGGTTAAATGTTTTACAGTATAACCAGTGGGGCCATGTATCATATAGATGTCCACGGAGGCAAGGTGGGGAAAAAAAGGTAGAGGAGCCAGCAAGTGTGAATAGCAGAATGCCTATGGTAAGTTGTCTGGAGACAACAAGGGTACCAAACTACCACAAGAGGTTATATCCTATCTTAGTAGATGGAAAACAGGCCACTGCTCAGAGGGACACAGCCTCTGACCTAACCATTGTAAAGTCAGCAATGGTTAAAGAGGAGCACTACTTGCTTGGTCAGTCTATTCCAGTTAGAGCACTAGGATGGACCCCATTCCAAATACCTTTGGCTAGTGTTCACCTTGACTGGGAGGGTGGAAAAGGAAGTAAGCAAGTAGGTGTGTTTGAGAATATCCCTGCAGATGTCTTGATAGGAAATGATTTTGATATTGCATTACCTTGTGGTCATGCAGTGACACACAGTCAGGCTTGGAGACAGGCATGTGGATCTGGTAGCCTGGGGAGACCCACACTTGAAGCCAGGACTGGTGAGGTGGCTACTTCAGGGAGAGAGCTACCCTGTAGCAGTGGAACTGAAGGTGGGCTACAGCTGCTGGTGTGTACTGATGTTACCTTGGACATACTGACTGCAAGAGCAGAGGTGAGTGGTAATACCCAGGCTGACAGTGAGGCACTGCTGTCAGAGGATACTAGACTTAATGTGGAAGGGTAGCTGGGGAGGGTTACAAAGAGATAGTTGAGACAGGCTCAGCTGTCAGACTCTACATTACAAGGCTTGAGGGAGGTAGCTAGGGAGGCGCTTGATTCTCTAGGAAAAGTGGATTTTGTATATTGGAATAAAGGGTTACTGTATAGAGAATGGACCCCTGAGGGAGGGATAGAGGGTGAGAGAATACAGCAGTTGGTAGTGCCCAGGGCCTGCCATCTGGCACTTTTAGCCATAGCCCATGACATTCCCTTTGCAGGTCATATGAGCATAAAGCATACCAAGAGACATATTATGCAGAACTTTTATTGGCCTGGGATTGCAAGGGACGTAACAGGGTACTGCAGGACCTGTGAGCAGTGCCAAAAAGTAGGCAAAGTAGGAGACACAGTCAAAGCTCCTTTGGTGCATTTGCCTGTGATTGAGGAGCTATTTCAGAGTGTTGCTATGGATATTATGGGGCAGCTGAGTACCTAAAGTTTCACAGGGAAGAAGTATATCCAAGTGGTAGTAGATTATGCTACCATATACCCTAGGGTAGTGGTTCTGTCCTTCATTGAGGCAGAGAAGGTGGCAAATGCTTTGCTAGAGATTTTCATCAGGATAGGTTTCCCAAGAGATATACTGACTGACAGAGATACCAGTTTCATGTCAAACCTGCTGGCTTGTCTGTGGAAGCACTGTGGAGTAAAGCACCTAAAGACCACCTCCTACCATCCCCAGACTAATGGTGTTGTGGAGAGGTTAACCTCTACACTAAAGACCATGCTATGGGCATTTGCAGACCAGTTTAAGAGAGAATGGGAGAAATATTTGTCCCATCTGCTGTTTGCATACATTCAGATACCTCAGGAATCCACAGGTTTTTCACACTTTCATTTGCTGTATGGACATTGGGTGAGGAGACCTCTAGGTTTGATTCATGTCAAGTGGGAGGGTGAGTGTGAATCCCACAAGGAGTCTGTTGTGGCAAATGTCCCAAACCTCAGGACAAGGCTTAGGGAAATCTTGGGCTTGGCCCAAAAGGATCTGGCAGAAGCCAAACAGCAGAGAAAGGTCTGTTATGACAGGAATGCTTGAGCCGGAGAGTATGCTGTGGGTCAGCAGGTTATGGTTCTCATTCCTGTCAGACACAATAAGCTGCAGGCAGCTTGGGTGGGACTCTTCAAAGTGGTAAGGAAGGTCAGTGCTGTTAACTACATCATACAACTGCTAGGCAGGAGGCAGGGGCACAAATTGTACCATGTTAACACCATGAAACCTTACCATGACAGGGAGGAATTGTTGCCATGATTTTCTTCCTTCTGCTGTACAGACTACTGATTTTGTGATTCCACTAGGGTAGCTTGTTTTCTGAGTTAGTTCTTTACTTCTTCCTGGTGGGAACAACAGCCTCTATGTAGCTACTAACATGCTTGTGAACAGTTCTGCATAGGCAGCAGTATTCTCAGAGTTTATGGGGGCTTGGGATTTTGCCAGGTTATCATATTAATAGCAGGAGATTAGCCTTAGTGTAGTTCCTGAATATTCTAGGTTAGCTGGGGGTCCAGGTTTTATTTTTTCTTCAAAGGAGACCATTTTGTGGTCTGGCCTTACCAGGGAAGACATTACACAGATTGTGTGCAGCACTCTCCCATATTTGTAAAGACCAGATTCAGTATGGTTGCAGCCCTGGTTGGTGTACTGACAATCTGGTCCAGGGAGTCTGTTTTTACAAAATCCAGGAATTTCTGTGACTGTATGTTTGGTGTCATATAGTATTCCCAGTTAATAGTGTGGTGATTAAAGTCTCCCATGAATATGATATTGGATTGGATGGTGAGTGTTTCCAATAAGTTTAAATACATGGTATGGGTTTCTTGGGTCATACAGGGAGACCTATAGCTTGCAAGGGGGTGGTATTGGATTTTGCCTATGGTGATTTGAACATGGATTAGCTCAAGTGCATTGTTTTGTTTGACCTGTCTTGATGTGTATTTATTTTTTATGTAAATCAAAACATCTTCACCTTTAGTCCCTGTCTGTGTAGTAGCTGATCTAAATGTGTGCAAGGGATTATAACATTGCACTGTCAGTGTGCTCCCCATGGCTTTAAACCATGTTTCAGTGACCACACAGATGTCAACATTCTCTAGGGTACATTTGGAGAACATGTACCTCATACTCCATGACATGCAACAAGACCACATCTTTGAGTTTCAAAATACTGCTATCCATTTAGAAAGGTACATTTACCTCTCAGCATCATGAATGCCTTAGTTGGCCACTTGGTCCAGTCCCTGTATGTGACTGCAGCAGGTAGGGATAAAGGAATATATGCTTGAGTGCAATTATTAATCATCACCATTCACACAAAGCCAAAGAGCAGCTAAAAGTAGTATCTGTACTATTAGTAATGTTTGATGGATTTAAAGTATTATGCATGCTATATGCATGTGTATTCATATGTATACACACACACGCACGCACACACACACACACACAAACACACACACACACACACACACACACACACACACACACACACACACACACACACACACACACACACACACACACACACACACACGCACGAGCGAGCTTGTGTGTGTGTGTGTGTGTGTGTGTGTGTGTGTGTGTCTGTGTGTGTGTGTGTGTGTGTGTATCTAGACTTCACTCAGTTTGTTGAGTTCCCATTTTCTCAAAAAAAGGTTATTTGTTTCATCAGTTCCTTTTGAGGTTCAAATATAGTTGCTAAACATGGGATCAAAGAGACCATTGAGGAGCATGTGCAGCACCACAAAGCAGCAAGCTGGGGCACATGCCACAGCTGTGAAATACAATGCCCTGGTGAGTGACACTGCAAAACTCAGAGATATTATTCCTTTAATTGCTGCATTCGTGTATGCACACACACACACACACACACACACACACACACACACACACACACACACACACTCACACATACACACACACTTATATGTTAAGAAAAGACAGACACCCTTAACTGTGGAAAAAAAATCCACCTGTTCCCACAATTATAGTAATAGGAAACAGGAAGTCAACGTTTGTTGTATTACTGTGATATATTAGTCTATTCTAAGCACCCACATTTTGTGCTAAGGGTAACTGATTGCAGTGTTTTCCCAGCAATCTCCTGTCATATGACTAGTGGACAGTAGTGTAACTAAGGCAGGGCGAGAGGGGCAACAGTTCTGGGGGCTTTATCAGCTAACCCAATTGCTGTTTAATATAATACCAGCTTTTAAAAGTCAGTATTGCATTTGCAGTCAAACCTGAACACTGTAGCACTCCATGTGTTGTCTAAACTGTAACAACTGCATTCTACATTGTAGCAAACAGTTTGCTACAGTTTAAAAATATATATATATTTTTTTTTAACTAAAACATGAGCACTGAAGCACTCTGAGCAGGCAGGTGGGTTGGGAGCACGACATAGAAACTGGACCTGAATGGCTGAGGCTGGAGGGAGGGCTTGTCATGTCCATTTTTTTTTTTTTTTGCGGTGGGGGGTTTAGCTCTAACATGACACTTATGGCTTATTACAGAGAAGTGCTTTTTTTTTTTTTTTACTCTTCTCTTGAAGAGCTGAGGGGGTGGGGTACTGGTTCATAGCACTTGCCCAGGGAGCTAATTGAAAAAGCTACACTTCTGCTAGTAGCTGCCAGGCAAGAGTTGCAGAAGCAAGAATCTCTTTTTTGTTTCACAAGGTATGTTAAAGTCATCATCATTGTCAGTCTCCTTTTTCCCATTTTCTGTATGGGGTTGAGCTGCTGTGTTAACTATCACCATCTCTCTTGATACAGTGCCACTCTCTTAACTTTTCATACCTGACTATCACACGTCTTCTCTCACACAATTCATCCATCTCTTTGCTGGACATCCTTGTTTCCTCTTGCTTTCTTCCTGTCTGTCCCAAATCATCTTCACCAGATTGTCTTCTGCTTTTCTGCACGTGTGCCCGAACCACTGTAATCTGTACTCCTTGACTTTCTCTGCAATTAGAGCTACTTTGGCTTCTGCTGTGATGTCCTTATTTTTCACCTGTCCCACAGTGTGCATCCTAGCACCAATTTCAGGCAATTCACCTTCATCACCTCTAACTTCCTCAACTGTTCTGCCTTTACTACCCATGTTTCTGTACTATACAGTAGTACTGGTCTAACCACTGTTTTGTACTCCTTACTTTTCAGCTTCTTTGGCATTTTTCTGTCATACCCTACCTGTGTGTGTGTGTGTGTGTGTGTGTGTGTGTGTGTGTGTGTGTGTGTGTGTGTGTGTGTGTGTGTGTGTGTGAGACTAGAGCATAATAGGAACAGGGTGACATAGCACGAACCCTAAGGATTCTAAGGAAACAAGTTTAACTTAGGGAAGAAGACAAGGATGCAGCAAGGAACATAACTGACAGCAGCAGAAGGATGGTATTAGGATTAATGTGAAACTATGTTTTCAGAAAAAGGATTGTAGGATCATTGAATTAATTGTCAGAACAGGAAGTGGTAGAGGTTTAAGGGTCATATATAGTATCTAAAGGGCATGGGACATACAGAGGGATTTGAGAAAGAGCAAGTGTCTAAATGTACCATGTGATGGATTAGGCAGATCATTAATCTCCTATATGCAGTTGCATATATTTGTATATTTGTGTGTCTTGTACGTATTTTCTTGAATGTATTTTTATATATACCGAAGTATGAGTATGTATTACAGAAATGCCATGACAATTCAAACTGTTTCACAAAAGAACAAAACTACTAATGCAATAGGTTTATTGGTTTATTTCTGTAGCAACAACAGAGTTACATTTGCCTGCAGTGTCCTCACAAAATGACAAAACATATAATGGGAAAAATAATTCTTTAGTGACAGTGTTGTAGACATTACCACCAGAAAGAGGAACTCTTTCAGTGTGAGTTTTCCCAAAAGAGGAAGGACCTTGGTCTGGAATTTTGCAGGTGCCTGTCACTGTCTGAGTCAGTCTAGTCTTACTCATTGACTTAATTATAACATCCCTCAACTTCTTTGTTCAAGAATTCTGGACAAAGCCAAAATGAATGTGGGGATAAAGGCCCCAAATCAGGGACAATTGTTAAATATTATTCTAATTCATTTGAAAATTTAAAAGAACAACAGGTTTTACATCAGCATGTATGTTTTGAAGCTTGAGACTAACGCCTGACATTATTGGCTGACTGTTATCCTCTGATTTAACATAAAATCAAAAAATGTTATGAGGGACAGGGCAAAAATATGAGCCAAAACCAGGGACATTCTGCTTCAGTATGGGTTATAGATGAGTGATCGAAAGAAATGGATATGTGTGAAGCAGTGAGGCGTAGAAATGAAAACACAAATGCTTTATTCCTTTTGCTAAGGAAGGGAGTCTGTTCTTAAGATACAACACAACATAATTGGCAGCATCTGCAAATGAGGATGGGTAGTACAATGGTACAGCATTTAGCACTGGTGTCTCACTGCACTTGGTCCTCCAGTTATTTCTCAACTTGGGTACTGTCTAAGAGAAGCCTACATGTACATGTGTCCTGCTTGGGTTTTCCCCAGGTGCTCTGGTTCCTTTCCAAAGACACATAGTAAGTAAACTGGTGGTTACCAAAATGTCTGTTTACTGTGCATGCTGGGTATGAATGAGTGTGTGCGCAAAATGACAAGCTCAGATCATTTCAATTTTTTTTCAGTGCCTTATCATAAACACCGTCTGATTAAATGACTTGCTCTGAGTCACACGTTTGGTAAGTGGAGACTGGAAAAATTAACTCAGGACTATAGCACAAATGCCATTACCAGCTTTCAGTCTTAATGCTCATCTGCTAGCAGCTAACTGAAGTAAGGTTCCATACTGCAAACTACATAGCTAAAAATACATATAGCTTAGGGTTTGATTCCTACAGCTTTCATTTGCTTACTGTGTACACTGTGTTACTCTGAGTAAGTTGCATAAGCAAACAGTGCTTGTGAGAAGTGAGGTTAGACTCATCAATGGTAACCAGGCTACATGCTTTTTTAACACCTTTATTAAATCATCACTTAAAACATAGACAAATATAAATGTATATAAAAGAAAACAAACCATGTTAACATGTTCACAGTTACAAATATTACATATGACATCTTGTATACAATTATCATCAATCCAAAATTACATAAATTGCTCAATAAATGCCTTCCCTTAAACATCACTCCTTCTCCAAAACATTATTTGGCATGTATTGTTCCCATAATTTCCATTTCTTTCTATGTAATTTGTTGCAACTCTTTTTGAAAAGTCCACTTCCAGTTCTTTTATCTGTGTTAAAATATTCACTACTTCAAATACAGTTGGTACATTGATTTCCGTTTTCTAGTAATTGCTTTTTTGACAGCCACTATAATTAAACTCAACAAGGGCTTACTATGTCTAGACAATTCCACTTCTGTCTTATAGGTCAAAAATCATTTCCTTGGTTATATCAATTTGCTCACCCAGGATTTCTGATAAAGTAGTCTACAAAGAATTTTTAAAGTCTGCCAACTCATTACACTTTTGGCCTCTTCCCATTTTATTACCTTTCCATCTCTGATTATTTGCTCCCAATACCTTGGTCCCCTTGCCAGTTTTCGCCCCCTCTTGACTATTGTCTACCCCTAATTGTAGTCATCCCTAATGGCAAAACCTCCTTTCTCCATTCCCATGTTGGCTTAGTTCTTAGCCACCATAAATAAATTTAACAAGACCTTACTATGTCTAGGCAATTCAGATCCTGTAACCCAGCTAAAAAAAAAATAATAATTTCCTTAGTTACACCTAGTTGATCACACAATATTTCTGACAGATTACTCTGCAGTGAATTTTTAAATCTGCCAACTCATCACAATCACAAAACATATGTCTCCAGTTACATTTTTTTCCTCCACATAACTCCAACATTTGTCATCTACTTGAGGAAAAATTACTTGGAGTCTGCTTGAGATATAAACATAGCTATGCAAACGCTTCAAGCAAAAATCCTAAATCTTCTAGATTCTGTTGCATATTTGGCAGCCATATATATATGTCTTTTCATTGTTTTCTTGTGAATTTCTTATCAAATCTCTCTTCCCAATCTTTTCTAAACTCCTCTGATTGATTTCTATAGTTATTGTGCAATATTTTATAAGCCCTAGTAATTATCCATTTTTTAACAGCACCTTCTGTTCTATATTAACTAAACACTCTACCAGAGCAGGTCTTTCATTTAGGATTCCTCAATCTTTTTCTGTTTGCCTATACTCTATCAATCCCAGATAGGGAATGCAGCCTCTAGCATGCAGTCCAAATGCCTTTGTAGCCTACTTCCCATATTATTAACTTTCCCTGTCTAGTTATTTGCTCCTATTACCTTGGTTCCTTTGCCAGTTTTCTCCAGTAAATGCCAGCCCCTCTTGTCTATTATCTGTACCCCTAATTGCAGTCATCCCTATTGGCAGAATTTCCTTTCTCTATCCTTATGTTGGCTTAGCTACTTTATGAATATAATATTCAATATGGCTGTTGTTATTCTCCTTAAGGATCTGCATCTAATACCCCAGTGTCTCCTTACTTCTTGAATCCCCCCTGCTTTATCATCATACCTTTTCAATATGAATTATAGCTTTCTGCTTGTGTTATGTATATGAGCCTTAACTGTGTAGCTCTAAATATATCCTTTTAAAACAGGTAATCTTAAACCACCTTGCTCTCTTAGAAGGTTCAACATATCCCACTTGACCCTTGCTCTCTTCCCCTCCCAGATAAAAATCATTCGATACCAGACCACCTACTTAGTAACTACATATGAACTTAAATGCATTTGTTTTGAACCAATATGATGCATATTATTATTATTATTATTATTATTATTATTATTATTATTATTATTATTATTATTATTATTATATGTCCTTTATGATGATCCTTCATTAAATAAGTCATGTGGGAACTGCAGTGTGATTTTCCATAGCAAATGAAATGTCCTGTTGCCAAAATGTGTATGGATCTGAAAATAGCAGCTCTCACAATAACAGGAAATAGCTAAATTGTTTAAAAACATCATGGATGCCACCACTGAAAACTGAGTTAAAACATTAAGTTTGCTTAAATAAATGAGGCTTACTAATCACTCCTTGATAGCTTTCCCCAAACGTCTTTGCAACATTGCCTGCACTACTTAAAATTTCTTACATAACACTGAAGATTATTTTTGCAGACCAATAATAAATCCTCTTTTAGAGTAAAATACACATTTTGTATTGGAAACTTTCAAAGATACATGTCTGCCTTTTTCTAGTTATTATCTTATGTCATTTGTTGTGCTTTGGTTTCTTCCTACCCTGTAGATGTGGGCTATCTATCCCTGCATTGCCTATTCTATCTCCTAATGGCAAGAGTTAATCCTGATATGTTTGTCATTTAGGCAGCCATTCGTCAATATTCAATTTTCTGTCTTTAATCCCAGTTCATATCACTGACAAGCATGCTCACAAATGTAAGGGTCTGTTATTTACTCCCTAATGTGCATATTGTAGACATTCCAGTAAATGCAGCTGAACAGAGCCAAATGCACATCTTCAGCCATACTTCACTCTCCAACCCACAGTGATCACTACAATCAGATTTTAATCCCTTATAGGAGTGGACATGCCATAACAAACTTTCAATTAATCTTAACTAATAAAGGATTATGTTGTTTGCATCCCCATAAAGGTTAGCCCAAACCTCACCCCTACCATTCATTGTCCCCCTCTCAAATCATATTCCAAATATCAACCAGCAAAGGTTTCTAGGTCTCATTCTTGGGTATATCTTATAATTAGTGGAGATATTTAAGTTTTGAGAGTACTTGCATATTTATTTGGTGACATTGTGTGGGCCACTGCTAGTAGCCTTGGTTCCCTACAGGTGCCAGTGGTGGTGATTGGCGCTCCTTGGTCAAACTACCATTTGTATTAATATTAATTTCACTCAGTGTATTAGGTACCCCTGTAAGGGCCTTAAAGTAGCTGGCAGGAGTGTCTGGTGGTGGTGGTAACTACCTTATAGTCTGGCCAGAAGGGGGCATAGCTAGTAAGCCTGTGCCAGCCTTTCCAGGTGTGTCTGTTTGTGTAAATCAAATCTCCAAGAGTGTGTGTATCAGCTACTTGGGCAGGGACATGAAGCACTGGTTGGACAGTCAGGGAGCTGGAGGCCTTGGCTTGGACACTCAGCTGAGATATCAACTCTATAACTGTGCCATTGTGGAGTCTTATTGGGAATCTGGAGAAAGGAGAAACCAGCTGTGGACTGACTGTGTGCCCCGTGTACTCTTAAGGTAAGTTGTGCTTGATTGTGCTTGATGCAAAGAGCTGCATCTGGAGATACTGTGTGTGTACCTGTTATCCTCTCAGTGAACATTCCTCCCAGGAGTCAGTGGTGAGGACTGAGGCTCCTTGATTACTGGCCCAGAGGTGGAGGGTTATCACATATTGGTGGCAGTGGTGGGATCACCACATCACATATTGGTAACAGTGGTGTGGATAGTGAACTTCTGTAGCCTGTAAGCAATTGTCATTAAAGAAGGTGGTTGCAGCCTCAAGCAGCTGCATGGTGAACATTCAGAGTTTCATATCAGAATAGTTTTATTTATTTACTTTTGTTAGCTTAGTTAGTCAGGGAGAGCAGCAAGGATGTCAGCAGAGAATTAAGGCAAGCTGACAAGGAACCTGTTGGCTGAGATGTGCCAAGCCAAAGGACTGGGGCAAGCCAACCTGACTAAAGGGGAAATCACAGCTTCATCACAGCTGCATCACGAACAAGCTAGCAGCAAGATAACCAGACTAACATTGGAGATGTACAGCTCTCAGAAACAGGACAGTTCAGCTTTTCCTCAGAGGACTAAAAATCTGCCTGGAGTTATAGAGACATGAACTGGAATCCAAACATTTGGAATTAGAATCAGCAGAGAGACTGTGGCATTTGGAGGTCAAAGCAGAATCACCAGAGAGGCTGTGGCATTTGGAGGCTGAAGAAAACAAGAAACTATGGTGTTTGGAAGCCAAAGAAAATGAGAGACAGAACCAACATGAAAAGAAAATGATGACTCTTCACCAGGTCATGGAGGTAATGGGGAAGGGAATAACCATACCACAGAAGCAATAAAGGCCAGTAAACTTCTTCCTCAATACCAAGAAGATGATAATTTTGATAGTTTTATTCACATATTTGAAAGAGTATGCAAACAGTATGACTTAGGACTCTGGGTGGAGTTCCTGACCACCTTACTCCATGGTAGACTGTAACTGCTGTTTCTAAATCATCTGATATTGATTGTTCAGACTATAACAAAGTAAAGAAATGTTTATTAGAGTATTTTAAGTTAACACTTCAAGCTTATAAAAAGTTTTGTGAGTATAGATGCAAGGCAGATGAAAGTGTATGTAATTATATTGCTGAGTTAAGCCCTTATTTTCATAGGTGGGTGAGTGGGTGTCAGGTCACCACTTTTGAAGGGCTGACAGAATTTTGGTGAGGGAACAAGCCCTTAGCCCTTTGTCTGAGGACATGAGAATCTGGTTGGCAAATAGGGAATGCAACACCGCAGATGAGTTGGGGAAAGAATGGGATCTCTACTTAGCAAGCAGGGCATCACTGCATAGGAAAGGGATACCCAGTGCTGCACAAGAATATAAGTAAACCCATGGTGGACAGCCTAAGCCACCCCAACAGACTCCAGCATTAACAGGGGATGCCACTAATTCAGGTACAAGCTCAGGATAAGGGGTTAAATGTTTTACAATATAACCAGTGGGGCCATGTATCATATAGATGTCCACGGAGGCAAGGTGGGGAAAAAAGGTAGAGGAGCCAGCAAGTGTGAATAGCAGAATGCCTATGGTAAGTTGTCTGGAGACAACAAGGGTACCAAACTACCACAAGAGGTTATATCCTATCTTAGTAGATGGAAAACAGGCCACTGCTCAGAGGGACACAGCCTCTGACCTAACCATTGTAAAGTCAGCAATGGTTAAAGAGGAGCACTACTTGCTTGGTCAGTCTATTCCAGTTAGAGCACTAGGATGGACCCCATTCCAAATACCTTTGGCTAGTGTTCACCTTGACTGGGAGGGTGGAAAAGGAAGTAAGCAAGTAGGTGTGTTTGAGAATATCCCTGCAGATGTCTTGATAGGAAATGATTTTGATATTGCATTACCTTGTGGTCATGCAGTGACACACAGTCAGGCTTGGAGACAGGCATGTGGATCTGGTAGCCTGGGGAGACCCACACTTGAAGCCAGGACTGGTGAGGTGGCTACTTCAGGGAGAGAGCTACCCTGTAGCAGTGGAACTGAAGGTGGGCTACAGCTGCTGGTGTGTACTGATGTTACCTTGGACATACTGACTGCAAGAGCAGAGGTGAGTGGTAATACCCAGGCTGACAGTGAGGCACTGCTGTCAGAGGATACTAGACTTAATGTGGAAGGGTAGCTGGGGAGGGTTACAAAGAGATAGTTGAGACAGGCTCAGCTGTCAGACTC